>NW_027185449.1:700000-932887 GCF_022577435.1 Embiotoca jacksoni | reverse complement strand
GAAATGCTGAAGAAAGAGGAACATTCTCTGGTTTCACCTTTTTTTAACAGAACTTTTTGATCGTTTTCTTTGTTTACACACACGACGGCAAACGAGATTATTTTGAGGACGTCGCAATCGGGCTGCGGTAACTGTAACTCGTGTTTTTCCACTGTTTTCTGACATTTTATTGGCAAAATTGTGTAAATAATGTGCAGGTTAATTGTTGACGAAAACAATTCTTCGCCGCGACGTCGGTAAATAGGAATATATCGGCGCACGTGGTATTTTTAATGACGTTTTTGTCAGACCGGCTTTCATTTCAAACCCCCCCCCCCCCCCCACCCCCCCCCCCCCCCCTGTTGTCGTATGAATCTGCTGTGTCGGCACATTTCTGAGAATCGTTTCGGTGTCTGTGGTGGATGCAAGTGTTGTGGCTGCAGTGGTGTTTGTGTTTATTCGGGGGGGGGGGGGGGGGGGGGGGTGAAAAAAATGTCGTTGGGCGTCAGTGCCCAGGAATGTAAGCGTTGGAAGGTGTGTGTGTTTGTGTTGGGGGTGATGGAGGTCACCACCACCAACCAACCCCCCCCAAAACACACACACCGGCAGATTCCTCAGCACTGACACTCCAAAACGACAAAAACAACTGCTTCCTCAGATACGGCGGCGGCCCCCCTCTTGTTTGTTGGCTTTGCCGCTGCTCGTAAAGTGGACGGAGAGCTGCCTGAGCGAGGCCGCGCGGGCCGGGCCACGCTGACAGGGTAACAATGGACGGTTGTGGGGGGGGGGGGGGGAGGTTGGGGACAATGGGCCCCCCGACTCGACCCGTCTGATCTTATGGAACAAAAAAAAAAAACCTGCCCGCCGCGCTCTCCTCGTGACGTAACGAGCGTCCACCGCTTCCCTCTCCTGTTTGTGTCGGAGCGTCAGGACATCTCCTAACGGTCCTGACGATGTCATCCCCTCGCAGAGAAATTCCCCTCCGATTTCCTGTTTGTCCCGTGTGTCTCTCCCGTTCCGTCATTGTCCCTTTTCCATCCGTGACACTCGGGACCGTTTGGATTTACTCCCTCCTGCGTCCTCTTTCGTTTTTGGTATTTTTTTTTTTTTTGTGTGTGTGTGTGCGTTTTCTTTGATGTACATTTTCTGTGTTTATTCACTGTTTTTTTTTTTTTCTTTTTCTAAAACGTATTTTTATCTATCTTATTTTATAGTACATGTGTTTGTCATTTTTTTCTTATTGTGTGCACCTTTTTTTTCTCTCTCTCTCTCTCTCCCTAACTGTGTTTCTATGCTGCCGTGACGACTACTTTAAAAAAAAAAAAAAAAAAAAAAAAAGTCGTATCTTATTTTTATGTATTTTAATCCGTCCTCTCTCCCCGGCAGGGTCAGGCGCGACGGAGGAAGAACATGACGGAGTTCCTCGGGGAGACGAACATCCCCGACCCCGGATACTTTGGGGCAGATGGGCGGCTCGCTGCCCGGCGTCGGTGCCGGGCCCGACAGCTGGAAGAACCGCGCCGCCCAGCCGCTCAGCGGCTTCTTCAGCTCCAACGCCGGAGCCTTCGGCAAGGTAACGCTGACCCGGCGGAGGAGGTCACACCGAACGCTACGAGGGTGTGTCGAAGTACAAAAAAAAACACAAAAAAACAAAAACAGGGTGCGCTGCCTTTCTCAGTAAAGCAGAAGTTGTTAAAAGGGTGGTGGTGGAGGGGGGGGGGGGCAGGTTTGTTGCCCAGGACGTGTCTCAGATAAGAAAACATTAAAAGATAAACAGAACAGTAGCGAGCAGCGGTTGGGAGGAGGTCAGGAGGTCGTCAGAAGACACCCCCCCCCCCCACACCCCCCCCACCCCCCCCCCCACCCACCCCACCCCCCCCCCCCCCCCTCCCCCCCCCCCCCCCCCCCCCCCCCCCCCCCCCCCCCACCCCACGAGTCCTGGTGAAGTCATTTCCCTTCAAAGTCTCCTGACATGTTGGCTCGCATCGTTTCCTCCCAGCAGCTCTGGAAGTGAGTAAAGTGGAAGGAAAAGCCCTTTATCTCTGCTCCCGCAGTTTTTTTTTTTCTGGATTTTTAAAAACTCAGTTTGCTCAGAAACAAGTTAAAAGGAAAAAGTTTTACTTCTTAAATTTAAAAAAAAAAAAAAAAAAAAAACACGCTACAATTCAGTTCTTTCGGGCAGAAAAGGTGATGAGATCGTCTGCAAAACAGTCGGCTAACTGGGGTTGGCATAAAAGCAAGCGGTAACCAGCGGTGACGTCATCCGCCGGTTTTGTTGAACGGCCGTTATGAAGTCGAGTTCGGATTTTGGTCCGGCGCCACCTTTGCCAGTTCGGAGCAGGAAGTGACCATATTTTGAACGAGCTGGGGGGTGGGGGGGCGGGGGGGGGGCGGAGCTAGCTGGTGGATCTGACTCGACCTGATTGGAAACCCGGCGATACTACGTCCCGACCACCGATAAGCCGTAACCTGACTGCACCACAAGCCCTGTCAATCAAAACAGGCACGCCCCCCCCAAAAACAGCTCTTCTTGAAGCTTATTTTCTCATTAATGACGTGGTTATTTTCAGATGAACCTCCAGAAAACTAATACGAAAGGTCGACTTCAGCGAAGAACACCCGAGATAACGCGAGCAAAAAAATTGTATCTGCTGAGAATTTTACGAGACGAGTTGAATGGGAGTCTGTGGAGCCGGAGGCTTTTTGGAGCCGACCTCTAGTGGCGCTCGGTGGTATCGCACCTTCGGCCTCAATTTTTTTCAGACCTGGAAGCTACGAAACACTTTTATATCCAGTTTACGACTTGAAGACCTCGAGCTCGAACTCCAGAGCTCACTAATTAAAGCTAAAATGTCAAACCTTCCCTTTAACTTCTGTGTCAAGAGGTTTGCAACAATAAGAAACGGCTTTTGATTGTCATGAAGTACCGGCACCCGCCCACTCGCACACGCTTCCCGTTGCGTGTCTCCCTCCCCCCTCCCCCCCCCTCTTCCTCCCCCTCCCCCACTCAGGTCACTGCACAGTAGCAGATGTCACACGGAGACAGTATCTGTCAGTCACCTGTCAGTAAGCGGGCTCATCTCTATTCAACTTGTTTGTTCCCCCTTAATCTCCTCGGGGCCAGAGATCCTGCACCGGGACCGGGACCAGGACCTCTGGCACCCTCCTCGTCGCAGGGTTAAACAAATGTCAGTCAAAATTTTGGGCAAGTCGTCCCAACATCTGATCAAATTCCCTGCTAAAATCTGATCTGCAATTTCTTAACATTAGTGAAACTCAATTTGTTTTTTGTTTTTTTAAAGGGTCTCAAACTGCTGCTCCTGTGTGCTGTAGCTCGCCCCCCCCCCCACCCCCCACCCCCACCCCGTCCTCTATTGTTACCGGGGTCTCAATGCACCGAGCTCATTTTAATAACCACGTAAGGCCTGCCAGCTCGAACAAAGACCTGAATAGAAACTACTGTTGGATTTAAGAATTAAGGCGCCAGTAACAGGATTTGTATGCTAATAATACCCAGACTCGCCCCCTTTTTTTTTTTTTTTTTTTTTTACATACAGTTTGAATGTAACAATAAACGGCCGCAAAGAAACAAGACCGTTTTACTTTTTGCATCAACAGCTCGTTCAAACTAATTAGGCCGAAACTGTCCTCGCGTGTTTTCCGCAGGAGGTGGATCGTCTGGAGCAGCTCCAGAGCAAACTCCACACCTACTCGGCGTTCGGGCTGCCCAAGGTGCCGCAGCAGCTCTCCTTCCACCAGGACTCCTGGGAGGGGGACGAGGAGGAGACCAACCTGGCCCTGGAGGACAGCTGGCAGACGCTACCGGACAACTCGGAGGTAACGGCGGACACGCCTGCAGTCAATAGGGACTTCTGGTGTAAAGTAAAAAAAAATGTAAATTAAAATTGGAGGGAATTTAAAAAAAAATATATGCATTTAACTTCAGTAGTCCGTTTCTTTCTTTCAATACTGGACTCCTATTGGATGAATTAAACACCAATGAGCTCCAGAAGAAACATTTAAAACAATTCAGGAACTATATTTTTAATTAGTGTTTTTATACTTCTATTTTTAATACAACCTTCTTTTTTTTTTAATGTTTTTATTTAGACAGTAGCACATTGAATTCTTGTTTATTTTTATTTTTTTTACCTCTAATTGTTCATTTTGACAAAATAAATGTACAACTCGTTTTAAACTTTTATAACTAAAAGATAATAAAGACTTTAAGGTGGCCGACGCGAAACTCGACCTTAAAACATTCATTATTTTTAGCGGATTTTCTGCAGCCAGAAGCCGCTATATCATTTTTTTTGGAAATGGTTGGGATCCTTCCACTTTTTCAGTCCCTCATCGGTGTTCATATTCACGGACCGCTCTCCGTCGTGTACTTTCCTACGCGCCTGCCCACATCCTACTTCCTGTTGCGCGCCCAACTCTTACTTCCTTATCGTTCATCTCCGTCACTCTCGCCCCGATGCCTGCTTTTTCCCACAATAATGCCCGTAATAAATTCCAATGGAAACGATAGCGGCCACCGCGCGCCGTCGCCGGCTCCCGCCTGCCGATGTGCCCACGACCGATCGGCTCATTGCTCAGCGGCTTTACTGTGCGTTCACCCCCGGCGGTTAGTCGGTTGCGTAACGCCTCGCGCTGATTCTGCCGTTGAGAGTTTCCCCGGTTTTCTCCGGTAACCGCGGGTGGAGGGGAGTTACCGGGAAAAAATGTCGGAAGGCTGTCAGCAGGTTTATTCTTTATGACCTGTTGCTTACGGCGTTATATGAACAGCCATAAACAAATCAACAAAAATGATCCGCCGCTCTGACATGTGACCGGACAACAGACTGATTGATATCACTGTGGAGTGGCCTCCATATAATGTTCCAGGAAAAGTCCATAGATATACACTGATGATAATGTACTAATATAAATAAAAATCTGTAGTTATGCATCTATCACAGGTCAATTTGAAGTAAGCAAATATATCATCAAGTAGGTGTTTGATTAATGTTACAATTCAAATATATTAAAAAAAAACAAAAACTTTTTTTAGTTGTCCCAAATCAGGACATTAAATAATAATAAGTACAGTTATGAATATGTAAAATTTGTTTCCTTCATTCACCCGTCTTTAACTTTAAGTCTCAATATGTAGCGTCAGGACACCATATCTTATCTGAGTTGCTTACTTTTTGGCAAAGTATACTTAAAATATTATATCGTTAGATTTCGTAATTACAGTTTTATGGCGACGTATGTGTTTGCATAGGAACCTGGATGTTAAAGGCGGGCAGCTCTTTTGCATACTTTCATATATAATTCTGCTGGTGTTTAAATACACTCTTTCTTTAATACGCAGCTCTCAGTTTTGACCTTTTGACAGATTTCTTCTGTCACTGTATGTTTTATGATTTAAAAAAAAAAAAAAAAAACTTCCTGGTGAAAAACATTGAAGGAGAGCTTCATTGAAACTCACTCAAGTGCTTTTCTGAGTTTGATTCTTAAATTGTTTGACGTACTCTTTGTACTCCAAACCTTTAAACAGGAGTGAGTTATGAAAAACAAAACAACAACAAAAAAAAAAACGCATTAACGAAAGACTTGATTTCTCCGTTTGTTGTTTTATATCCGTTAATAAAGTGTCTCCCTGCCGTGTGTTTCGTGCAGACTTTGACAAGGCGACAGTTCCACCAGCAGGAGGCGATATGGGAGCTGCTGCACACCGAGGCCACCTACATAAAGAAACTCCGCGTCATCACTGATGTAAGTGAAAAAGAGAGCTTCTCTGCGGTCAGCTGACGGGAGCACGTCAAGATCAAACGCCGCTGCAACGGGCTTCTGTGCATGCGGGCGATGAGACACATAATGAGCCTTTATCAGCATCCACTAAGCTGATCTGTGTTTAAACTGTCAAGTGTGATAACCTTTTGGGCTTTAGCACTCAAAGGTTTTACGTTGACCCCCTCCGCCCCCCCCCCCCCTCTCTCTCCCCCTTCCAGTTGTTCCTCTGCGGGCTGCTGAACCTGCAGGAGAGCGGCCTGCTGATGGAGGTGGAGCCCGCCAAGCTGTTCAGTAACATCCAGGACATCGTCCGCCTCCACACCTCCCTGTGGAACCAGGTCATGGTGCCGGTCCTGGAGAAGGCCAGGCAGGCCCGGGCGCTGCTCGACCCCACCGACCTCCACGACGGCTTCACGACGGTCAGTTGTGGAAAAATAAAACGGAATATTCCGATTCTGCCGACGCAACAGAAGAGGGTTATTTAGAGTCCGTGAATCTGCATTGCAGCCCCAGACATAACTGCAAAAAAAAAAAAAAAAAAAACGAATTCATTTCTGCCTTTTTTTTAAACAAAATTAGCAGGTAAAATTGACTTGGTAATTTAACAAGCTGGTTCATTAGTGTACGTTATTTTGAATCACTGACTTTGACATGCAGTAATGTGGAGCCCCTGGATTGCCCCTGAAATGGCACCTTTTACCTTCGTTTAAATATGTAATAAATATCTCCTGTCTGTGTGTGTGTGTGTGTGTGTGTGTGTGTGTGTGTGTGTTCAGTTTGGCTCCAGGTTCCAGCCGTACATCCGTTACTGCATGGAGGAGGAGGGCTGCATGGAGTACATGCGCACGCTTCTCAGGGACAACGAGCTCTTCAAGACCTACGTCACGGTCAGTCCTAACACGCACACGCACACATCTACGGCGACACACGCTCGCCCTCGGCTTTCCTTCTCGCGCCCGGTGCTTGACTTCCTGTTTTTGTCCGCCTCCAGTGGGCCGAGGCCCACAAGCAGTGCAACCGCCTGAAGCTGGCCGACATGCTGGCGAAGCCTCACCAGCGACTGACCAAGTACCCGCTGCTGCTGAAGAGCGTCCTGAAGAAGACGGACGAGCCGTCGGCCCGCGACGCCGTCAACAGCATGGTGAGGGTGTAGGGAAGGAAAAACCAAAAAAACGTTGCTTCGGCAGCTTTTGATGCCGCCGACGTTTCCCCGCTCTCGTCTTCACAAACACAAACAATCCTCCGAGAGATCCTCACTCGGCCTGAACGTTTATAATCTCAGTGAGGGAGTGTGGTCGACCCCGTTGCTACTTTTAAAAGATGTGATTGGTTGATCCAAAAAAAAAAAAGAAAATTGTACTTTTGGTGAGATTAAGGGCCACGGAGCGGACAGCGACCTCCAGAGGAAATAAAATGAACTGCGTTTCCAATACCAGGCTGTGAAATCACGTTTTTCTCGTGACACTCGTCTTTTTTTTTGTGTCGTTGAACGCTTTCTCTTACCTCATACTATTTAAAAAAAAAAAAAAAAAAAAAAAAAAAAAAAAAATTTAGCCTCTTAAAAGCCCTCCTTTCTGCTCCTAACAGTTTTCCACCTCAGGAGCTCTCTTAAGGGCTACGATGCTTCGTGAATAACTTCGATGTTCTTAGAAATCTCGTCGCCGGGAGGAACTTTTTTTTTTTTGTCTCCCGGGGAATCGTGATGGTTAATACGTGTCGTTGCTCCTGAAGGTGGCCACGGTCGAGGGCTTCATCAACGGCGTGGATTCCCAGATGCGGCAGCGGCAGGATCGGCAGAAGCTCGCCACCATCTCCGCCCGCGTCGACTCCTACGAGGCCGTGGAGGGCAGCAGCGAAGAGGTGGAGAAGGTGAGGGGAGACGATTTATGGAGCTTCTCCAGAAATCACGACTTCAAGGAAGGTTAAGCTTCACGCTTTTTTTTCTTCTTCTTCTTCTTCTTCTTCTTCTCCTTCAGATCCTCAAGGAGTACAACCGATTCGACCTGATGGCTCCGATGAGGGGAGTCTCGCCGGAGGAGACCCGACAGCTGCATCTGGAGGGAGCGCTGAGGATGAAAGAGGGCAAAGACAGTCGGGTAAGACGTGACCCCCGCCGCCCTCCCTCCTCCCCCCACACTCCCCCCACTCTTATTTTTAAACTCAACTCACAAAGTCACACCTGGTTTCTCACGTTCCCCCCTGCGGTCGCCTCACATTTCACCATAAAACGGTCTACCTGTAAAACATTATGTGTCTGACCTGAGTTTGTCTCCCACCCCCCACCTCCCCCACACACACACACCACCCACACACAGATGGAGGTCTACTGTTTCCTGTTCACTGACCTGCTGCTAATTACCAAGCCGGTGAAAAGAGTGGAGAAAGTCAAAGTCATCCGGCAGCCTCTCCTCGTTCACAACGTCGTCTGCAAGGAGCTCAAAGACCCCGGTGAGCGCTCAGAAGTTTCATATTAACACCGTATCTTCTTTTTTTCACTTTATAAAATGGTAAAAATGATGATGAATGTCGTGTATTTAAAATGTCCTATTTGGCCTGAAGGGAAGGAAATTCTCACATTTGAAAAAAGATTAAAAACAAGTAAATCTGTTCTTTCAAAATGAGCAATTTCAGTTTAAGACAGATTATTGACTGTACAGCTGATTTGATTTGATTTTTTTTCGTGGTGTCCGTAGGCTCCTTCATCCTCATCTACCTCAACGAGTTCAAGAGTGCAGTGGCAGCCTACACCTTCCAAGCCAACAGCGCCACCCAGGGGCGAAGCTGGATCGACGCAATCTGCAACGTCCAGGTTTGGAGAGCCACTTCCTCTCGCATTAAAACCTCTCACAGCATCCAAATGGGAGATCGGGTTGTTTTTTTTTGGTTTTTTTTGTTAAACAAAATGTAGACAAAATGTTTACGTCCCCTAACGTGGCTGAAATGATGGATTTTCAGAACCAGCTGCAGAGGCTTCGCACCGAGGAGTTCCTCCGGCAGCAGAGCAGTCTGAAGAGATGCACGGACCCCGAGGTACAGGAGGAGGAGGAAGACGAGAGCAGCAACTCCACCACCAGTTCCCCGTGTCTGAGGCACAAGGACCAGCAGAACTCCAGGTACCACCGGCTACAACTCCTTCTGCACTTTTATTATTTTCTTCGACAAAGTTTAGACCTGATTCAAATTAATTTCTTACCAAGATAACAAAAAAAAAACAACAACAAAAATCCTGAAATCTACACAGATTCTTGCCGAGAGTTGGATTAAAAAAATAGACTCTGCTCTGTTTGTTCTTTTAAATGTGAAGTAGCAGCTGAGCTTAACGTAAAGGCTGGTCTGTCCTGAAGCTGAACACACACTCACTGTTTAACACTTTATGTTTGTTTAATTCATAGAAAAATGTACTTCTTTATATTTCTTGCACTTTGATTTGATTTCCGGCCTTTACGCTACTTACTTACTTCAAACGTTGAACTAGTCCTTTAAGATGACGCATCATCGTAGCTCCATTTCAGCAGCCGACTTTCTTTAGAGTTTCAAGTTGTTGTTCAAGTCTCAACCGTCAAAACCGTCTTCCTCTTTCAGCCAATCAGACGGCTCCACCGAGACCCTGTCGGTGATGGACGTCGACGAGCCCGGCGAACACCAAGAACCTCCGGCCTCCAACATGAACCTCGAGGGAAACCCGAATACAAACTCCGAGGTGGCTCCCCTGTCCGAAAGCTCTGAGGTCCAGCAGTCTGCGACCCCCCACAGAGTCCACGCCGGTGTTTACGCTGAGCACGGTCGGGGGGCGGAGCCAGACGGCGAGGAGCTGGACCCCCAGTGCCGCTCCCGCTCCATGGACAGCGCCTACGGTACCCTCTCCCCCGAATCCCTCCTCAGAGAACTGCAGCCACCACCCGGCCAAACTGAAGGAGAGGAGGAAGAGGGCGACACGGAGGGTCAGGAGGACGCCGAGGAAGAGGAGGAGGAGGAAGAGGAGGAGGAGGAGGAGGAGGAGGAGGAAGAGGACGCCTCGCTGGGGTCCCAACTGTCGGTCGTCCAGTCTTCCAAACCCCGCCGGCGGCCTCACGTTCAGTCGCGGCTGCACTGCCTGCAGAAGTTGTCCTCTCTGACCCTGTCGCGCTCCGAGGACAACCTCCTGCAGCGTTTCCACGGCGACGCGCCCGTCTCCCACACGCACTCGCTCAGCACCGAGGAGCAGGACCAGTCGCAGCGCGGGGGACGTGGACACGCACTCGCTGGCGCACAGCAGGAGCCTGTCGGAGCTGGGCCGCAGCTCCGACCGCGACCCGGAGCAGCCCGACGACTGCCTGAGCGCGAGCCTGCCCGCCGACAAACTCTCCGCCTCCCTCAGACGAGCCGAGGTCCGGGCCGGAGCGCCCGTCGGACCCGGCGCGGGCCACGAGTCCCTCGGCAACAGCTCGGACGGGGAAACGGCTCCGCCCACCTGCTCGGAGAAGGAAAGCGAGTCGGTGGCGACGGACGATTCGTCGCCCAAGAAGAGGAAATCTCCGGCCCAGCAGCACAAGAAGCTGACGCTCGCTCAGCTGTACAGGATACGCACCACTCTGGTCCTCAACTCTACGCTGACGGCATCGTAAGTCTTCACACAACAATAACACAACAATAACACTGTTGTCTGTGTTCACACAACAATAACACTGTTGTCTGTTTCTTGTTTGTTTAAATACAAAAAAAAAATTATATATATACACTGTACTGTATATACTGTGCATTTTTATATTTAATAGTTTTTTTTACTGTTATTTTATTGCTTTCCTGTATCTATAAATGCTGCTGAAGCGAAAAAATGTCCCCTGGGTAACTACCTACCCCTACCTACCTCGAACACTTTCACTACATTTAAAGGAACAGTTTGGGCATTTTGAGAAGGCGATCGTTGTTGTTGTTGTTGTTGTTGTTGTCGCCGCCGCCAAGAGATACAGTGGATGAGATCAATACCGCTCTCATTTCTGTGGGCTACATATGAAGCTACAGCCAGCAGCTAGTTAGCTTAGCATAAAGACTGGAAAGAAGTAGAAACAACTAGCCTTCAGACCTGGACACACAAAAAAACAACAAACAAAAACAAATCCTCCGTAACACTACAACTTTGAGCAAATACGATTTAACATCGTAGGGGAGGCTGCGGCTCAGTCGGTAGAGCGGGTTGCACACTAGTCGGAAGGTTGGTCCTCCTGTCCACGTGCCTCAGTGTCCCTCAGCAAGACACTGAACACTAAAAAAACAAGTACTTTGGATAAAAGCGTCAGCTAAATGTAATGTAACATGTTTGTTGGTGATGTTTCCAATCTTTGTGCCAAGTTCTTTTCTTTTCTTTTCAGCTAAATTCAAAATTAAATTTGGTTGTACATGTAGAATCTTTTTTACTAAAAAATAATGATATTCCTTCAGAAACGGTGTGTTGATTAACTGTGTTAATGTTTGTTTTTGTCTTTTTTTTTTCCCAGGGAAGTATAACCGCTCTTCCAAACAGCGGACCAGTCGGACATTACGAGGAACGACACTTGTTTCGTGAGGATGGACTGAAATTCTTGAGACACAAATGCACTCTCGCTCTTCCTGCCCTCTTTCTTCCTGTTGCTTTTTTTTTTTTTGGGACAGTGACCGTACCAATTTTTTTTTTTTACAATGTGAACAATAACAATTATAAAAAAAAAAAAAAATGTCTGCCCTTCCATTGGTTTCCGAATTTCTTCGAACTGAAGGGAGAGGCAGAGAGACGTTGACTGCTTGCACTTTTGCAACAGAAGTAGCATTATGGGGGCTGGGACCTTAAGGTGGACTGAGGAGGAGGAGGAGGAGGAGAAGGAGGAGGAGGAGGTTGGTGGGACGCATCCAGGCGGAGGCCTTAAAACCTCATCCCTGCACTCTACACCGGAGAGGAGGCGGAGCTTAATCCAGCCCCTCTTTCTTCTCCCGGGTCGAAAAGAGCCCAAAATCTTGAAAAGGCTCTCTTACACGTGGCTAAATTAACAACAACAACAAAAAAACAACAAAAACAAAAAACACAGCACCTGGGACGACCTCCTGATACTTGTACTACTCCTGGTTTGCTTCAACAAAAGAATAAAACTGAAAATTGCACAGCTTTCTTTGTTAAGTAGAAGAATCACTAAAAGAGTGAATTTACATTTACAGTCACACAAGGAATTTTGTTGTTTGTGTTTGCTCGTGTACAAACGTGTGTGTGTGTGTGTGTGTGTGTGTGTATGTGTGTGTGTATGTGTGTACGTCTGCGTTTGAATGACGCCTCGATTCCTGACTGAACCAAAACTGATCCCCCGTCTCCTGTGAATGCGCTAACACACCCAAAGACAACAACAACAACAACAACAACAAAAGCGGTCCAACGCAGCCGAATGGAACAGCTGCTCTCGCCACCACACACGGACTTCCTTCCTTTTACCGTTTATCTTCTCCGATCGGTATGTTGGAACTAATAAGATGTTTCCTTCGAAAACAAACAACAACAAAAAAATGACTGAATATGGGGTGACTAAAGCTGTTTGGTGGAATTTCCTGCACTATATATAAATATATAAATATATTATGGCTTGAAGCATAAATATATTCAAAACCACACGAACAAGTGCACAGACGAGAAGTGGAGCGAAAAGGAAGAAGTGGACACTCGCCTGTGTTTCTTTACGATGGAGGTTGAAGAGAAGGTTTGAGGTGGATATTTCTGTACCGAGTGAGTCTGCAGAGCTTTAGTTGAACATCTTTCTCCAGGAGATTTAAACAAATCAAACTTGTCAGATCAGTGATTATTAACTCCAAACATCGCCCAAACCAAATAGGTTAACTGTTTACTTTTAGTTTTTTTTTTTGTTTATGTGTAATATTTATTATGCCTGCTATGTTTTATATATATAAGATATTGTTTATATTGTTCGCCGTCATGATTTGTAATTTTTTTTTTTTTTTTTTGTCGATGTAGTCTTAATAATTTTTTTTTTTTTTTCTTGCCAGGCATTAATGTGCTATGAACCAAAATCATGTGTTTTCCTCTTTCAGGAATGACTTTAAAGTGTCTTACGAAATAATATAAAAAAAACAAAACAAAAAAAAAGCTAAAATACTTTACAATCCCTCTGTTAATGGTTTTAATCCAGTGTAATGGAGTGATTTGAGGTGAGAGGCTGAAACCTACATGGCATCACATTAAAAAAAACAACTCGAACTGGTCGCGAGGCTCTCGTCTCTTGTGTCGTTAATGCAGACAGCGGGCGGCGAACGAACGTTTGGGAAGGCGGTTTACACCACAGGGGTCGTGACCTCGTGAGGCAGCAGTTTGTTGAGTCGTCATTTTTTTTTTTACGGCATGACGAACCCGTTGCTTTGGGTCAGATCAGCTGAGCAGTAGTGGGAGAAGTATTCACATCTTTAAGTAAAAACAACAGTTACACAATATAAAAATAATGTTAAATCCTAATATTTCAGGAGACATGCTCCAGTATGATTTTTTTTTTTTTTTATCACTTTTTGGACGACATGCTATAGTAAAAAAAAGCATGTAAAATGTAAAAAAAAAAATATATAGTATCGTGTGTTGCTCAAAATGTCATGAAAATGAGTCTGACAGCGCTGCCATTACTTCTCTGCTGATAAAGTCATGTTTGGCGGCAAGTTTAGGGAGCCACAGTCCGTCACCTGCGATTTGCCTGGTCAGAAAATGGTTAGCCAATCAGAGTTGTTGCTCAATAATATTAATGAGCCCGAGGAACACCCACTAAAAACAGCTTGTTCTCAGAAGAGCTCCACCTAGTGGCTTTAGAGAGGTGGTGTAAAACGGTATTGAAATTGTTTTTAACACTGAAAAGCACAAAAAAAAAAACCTTTCTTCACGAGGATGTCAGGACTATAAATAAATATAATAAAGCACCAGAAACGTGACGATATGGGACCTTTAAATGGGGCAGTAGCGGTACGGTGTCACCACAGTGACGTTTCGGAGCGCTCACTGTTGAATTATTTCGGGTTATTTGGAGCCAGGGAACATTCATCTGTTCTTTCTGGGAACTCGGTTGGATCACATATCGAGCACAGCTGTCCGTCTGGGCCGACCGTCTGCCGCTGGTTCCCGGAAAGTTCAGCTGAATCAAATCTCGGGCAGCAACGGCCCCGCGCTAACATCATGGCCAAGGTGTATTTACAGGTGATTATACCAGCTAATCGGAGGATTACAGCATGTTGAGTCCACACAAGCCCCTAAACTGCGGGGGGAAAAAGACAGCGTGGTCCTGTGGGATTTTCTGTTTAATCTGGTGCCCAGAACGCGGCGGCCCCTCCCGTCCTCACATCTGGCCCGTCGGGATTTAACATTGTAATCCCTCATTTTAAAACAATTTTATTGTGCTTTACCGCCGATACGCTGGACTTTAATTATTAAAATGCAGCTTACTATTTTAGCATTGAAGTAATTACACATGCCTGCTCTATTAGCCTCGACTAAGTAAGTAATGAGGTTGCGCCGCGGTCGCGCTGCGGCCTCCGGATGGCCGCGGGCCGGCTGCGTCGTATGGATTATTTACAGGTATAGAAAAAAATACACCTACATTGGTAAATTAAGAAGAAAACGCGAGAGGCAAAAAAAAAAAAAATCTGTGCATATACAAAATGCGTGCTTCTCTGCACGAGGTCCGGGTGCATGCAGACGGGGCAGCGGAGGGTTAACACCACTCGCTGTGGCAGATGTCAAAAACCATGCTGTAAAAAATGTCCGATTAACACAAAGGGGCACTTTGGCAAATCCTGATTATAGGAGCACTTTCGTTTATTAAACGCTGCCAATCCCCTGTACTCTCTCTGAGCGGGGATTAAAACCAGGTAGACACCATTGTCTATCCAAACAATCCCTCTTTAAGCTCTCGCCGTTCCCCCGGTGTCCCGGCCGGCCCGGCTGGCTGGTCGGTTGGCTGGTCGCCTGCCTGTAATCTCAGCAGGGGGCTTATAGGTCACTACTACCACTACACATTCCCATTCATCAACATCATCCCCTTTAGAGGGGACTAGGTGATTGGATTTAGGACATGTTTTACAGGGGCAGAAAAAGAAAGAAAAAAAAAAAAAAAAAGAGAACAGCGAACTGCGTTGGTGTTTACAAGCGCGGTGCTGTGAAAAGGCCCGCGGACGAGTGGCGGCCATATGGGATGGATAACCCCGGGAACATCTGCCCCCTCGATCACAACCACGCCATCAAGACGGGTGGCTGTGACCTTCAACATGGAGCTCAGGAACATCTGGTCCCTCCCCCCCCCTTTTTTTTTTTTTTTTTTTCCTGCTTCTCACGGACGCCCTGAAAACAGCATTCGGCGGGCGGAGAGCTACGAAAGTCCTTTTAATAACTTGAACTTTTTGTTAATAGTTTTGACTGTTGATCGCACAACATAAGCATCATGATGGTGTTAAGTAAAATAAAAGCTACAGATGGTCTATACTTTGGTCTTATTGATATAAACTTTCACTCTCACGTTAACAGACTTTTTCTGAAGCTACTGGTAATCACGAGGAACTTTTGGAGCCAGCCCCTAGTGGCCCTCAGTGGTATTGCAATTCGAAGGACTTCTGCGTTGCCTTCACTTTTCAGACGACGTCCATTTTTAAAGAAAATGTACAGTCTATGATTGGGAATTACTGAATTCAACTCTTAACAGCAGCTGCAACAATTCAAATGCATAATTTCAGAAATAAACATTTTACTAACAATCTCATAATGAAATATATGATGATATATCAGTCTCTGGGACTATATTTCTGCAAAACAAAAGCTTTTACTTTCAATACTTCGGGTTAATACTGTACTAATACTGGACTTTTACTTGTAATTGTATATTTTGACATTGTGGTAATGGTACTTTTACTTAAGTCCATATTTTAGTACTTCCTCCTATCGCTTGGGTCCACCCCCCCCCCACCCCCCCTCTCCACTACTCCCCATCCCCTCCACCCCAGTAGCAAGGTGATAAATGTATCGCCAGCTGCTCTCCGGTGGCATGAATTCATCCCGCAAAGACGCGGCATATGCTCGAGGATCAAATTTCCTGATCCTCGTAAAAGTTGTGTTGTTTTTTTTTTTTTTTTAAATTGGAAGAGCATAAGTTCCCACTTTCACGCGACAATATAAACTGCTCACCTCAATAATTGTATCAGCGTATAAGAAGCTTACTGTAATTACAATATTGTGTTCTTAGGGGCAGCAGCCTAGAACATGAAAATACAAAAATCACTCATTTCTAAATTAAATGGAAACTCGTTCTCAAAGGGGAGCAACGGTGGAGGGGGACGGAGGGATTAACATGTAAGTCAGGCACATTTAATATTTACAGCGCAATCGCACAATTAATCTGACAATGTGTTCTGTGTTTAATACCTGGACTTGACGGACTGCTGCTCCGTCTTTATGGGCGGTGTGCGCAGCGGGTGGGTGGCGGTCACCGAACTCGCGACCTAAATGCAACACATCACGCCGAGTTTGCACTTTAACCGGCAGCCACTTTTCATTTTTAAAGCGGTTTGATTGTTTTTTTTTTCTTCTACTCTGGTTTGTAGAGCTAAATGTAAATGTAAAAGCCCTGTACGTTGGTAGTTTATCTATCAAACTACACAGGAGAGAAAAAAATATATTTTTATCCTCCAAATTCTCTGACTGCGAAATACAAATACCGTAGAACTAAAAGTTGGTCAGTACCTCACATGCAGAGCGTTTTATAGACTAAACTAATCAATGAGGTTAAATATTTGAAACCATTTCTAAAAAGGAAGATATTAAAGTTGTACTTGAGAAAAAACATCGTATACTTTAGAAAAACAGGCCTCTATCGCAAGTGCGTACTCGTCTACTTTGGGGTAGTATAAATAAATAGATGATTCTTTTGTCATCTATAAATATTTCCAGATTTTATATTTTGAAGGTGCTGAAAATGTTCTTCATCGTCTTTTAAAAGGTTGAACTCTGAATTCACTCAAAAGGCTCCAGGTCGTCCTGAGGGAAAAGTAAATAAGTACATTTACTCAAGTACTATACTTAAGCACAGGTTTGAGGTACTTGCAGTCCACCTGCGTTACTTTATACTTCTACTCCTCCACTTTTCAAGGGGAACTGCATTTATTCGACAGCTTTAGTTGTTATCGTGACAGGTTATGAAATAATAAGTTGTTGCAGCGCTACTTGTGTAAAATACCAGCTCCGTCTCATGCAGCTACAGCAGTAAAATGCTGCTGACAGGTGAATGCATCAGTTATAATAATCTAATGATATCATAAAACGGTAAATTCGGGCAGGAACCGTCGTTGTTGTTGTTGTTGTTTTTTACATGGTGTACTTTCATGTTTAACTGCTTCAGGTATATTTGTCTGTCACTCCCATGCTTTTAAACTTTTCCATACGTGCATTGCTTTTACTTGTACCAGAGTACTTCACGGTGCAGTATACTGCAGTAAAAAAAAAAAAAAAAAAAAAAAAAGACAGGCGGTACTTCCTCCAAACCACCGCCGAGGAGAAAACTGAAGACTGGCGCGTCTCTAAAGGGTTAAACGGGAGGAGGCGCGGCGGCAGCGGTCAAGCTCGTCTGGGTGGAGTGAAGTTTAGACATGTACTACAGCAAATTAGCCAGGAGGAGAGACCCGTGGCAGCGTGAAAAACAAAACAAAACAAAAACACACCGCGAGAAGAGAGAAAAAGGAAAGCGGAGGTGAAAAAGCGTGAGAGAAAGACGCCTGGTCGCCGCCGCGATGAGTGACGTCAGCGAAGAGTCGCTGCTGGATTATTTCTACTCGGCCGGAGGCGATTCGGGCAAAGTGAAAAATGCCGATATGATGAAGACATTTAAACCCTTTATTGGCCACAGGGACTTGCAGTTGCGCGGTAAGCATCGTGGATTTTCTGCTCCGTGAAAATAATCAGGCCGAAAACGGGAGAGGTTGTGGGGTGGGGATGGAGGAGAAGGAGGGGTGGGGTGGGGGGAGGGGGGGGTGATAAAACGTGATGCGCTATCTGTGTTTGAGGGATGGAAAAATAACAACTGACCCTCGTGTTTTGCACGACAATCCTCATCTTGGATCTCTCTTTTTTTTTTTTTTTTTTTTCTTTCTCATGTCCCTTCCTTGTCTCCAGCAGACATCTGGTTTGCATAAAAAAAAAAAAAAAAGCCCCTCTAAATAGTTGCAGCAGGAATTGTGTCATTTCCTCCCTCAGGCCAGTTGGGAACTAAAACAGAGGACCCCCAAACCAATCCTCCACTCCTACATGTCATCATGCAGTGTCACATGAAGCCCCCCCCCCCCCCCCACCCCCACCCCCAGACAGATTGCTTGTGCCCCCCCCCTCCAGCTTTAAAGAGCAATAATTATGACTTGGCTTCTCTGCACCGTTTTGAGGCCAGGATCACTTTCTCTGCAGCTCTTTCTTCTTCTTCTTCTTCTTCTTCTTCTCCTCCACCCACCAACTCTACACATTGCTTATGCAATCCCAAAAACTACTGCTAACACCACAACTCTCCTCATAGTTGACTAATATTTTTAGGAGTATAACATTGTGCAACTGTTCCTGTTCCTTTTTTTTTGGGGGGGGGGGGGGGTAATGGCCCCACTAAAACTGAGCAGTCGAAGGCAAACCTCGAGCAAGAATTCCCACTTTAACACAGGAGAGGCAAAATGGCAATGAAATCCGTCGTACGCTTACATAACTTCTGGTGGCCAAATTAAGTGGCAGTTAAAGAAAACGATAAAAAAAAATTGATTCTCACCTGAAAATGTGCTGCTTTTCTTGGTTATAAAAACAGTAAATAGCGAAGAGTTCTGGACAAAACAAGACATTTGAAGAGTTTCTTTGGAACCTCTAGGAGTCTTGGAGACTCAACACTTTTTAATTTTTTTGGATATTTTATTAGATCAAATGATTCATCGATCGATTGACAAAGTAATCCAGCAGATTCGTGAACATGACTGTAACTTGCAGCCCGAGAAATCCTGCAGATATTGCTGCACGAGGACTGATTAGGAAGTTGAGACTGTTCCTGCAGCGCAGTGAGGGAAGGAAATAACTTGATCAGCATCAGCTGCTGAGTTCTACACGTGTTGCTACGCGAGCATTTACAATTTTTTCATGGATATAGAACTTGAACTTTCGAGTGCAGATCAAATTTGGTGTCAAACTCGGGGAACCGGCTGCAGAGACCTTTGAAAATGTTTCAGGAAGTCTACGACGATGACGCATCGAGCTGTGGGAGGTGTTTTGAGTGGAAGGGCAGAACGTCATTGTCCAAGACTGAGGAAGGCGTTGTCAGGTTAGAAGTACAACCAGGTGGCTTTCCTTTGACATTGGCGGTGGTTGTGTCACCGTGAATTCGCCTCCTCCGGGGTCAGACTGTCAACACCGAGTTCTGCTGGGACGTTTTGAGGCATCTGAGGGGGAAAAAAAACATTTGCATATTTGGCAGTTTGCAAATCACCTGAACTGTACATTGCTTCATGTTGATGGATCTGCTGACTGTGACATCGTCTCAAAAAGTAAAACAGTAAATTCAACAGTCTGTTAACCTGTAATTACCAAAGTCACTGCTGTGCAGGAACGCTTACGTCGTCCCGCTTTAAAACATGAAACACGATTTAATAAACAGCACCGCGAATAAACACACCGTTGTCCAGAACATGTGTTGTTACTGAATACAGAGCAACAACAGGTCTGATGGTTTCTGATGCAGATCACATGCAGGTATTGCAAACGTGTCGGTGTGCAGGGAGCTCTGAACTGAATGTTAAATGGGTGATGACACAAGTTAATTTAATAAATCATTTAAATATAGAGACCGGCAGCAATACAAGAAGACACAGCAGTGTCTGGTCATACCAGAGCAGCTCTACTTAGCAGTAGAGCATTTTTATGTTTAATAATTAAAATTTTCTATTTGAAACAGAAATTTTGTATAATAATATTGCAGCGTTCGTTTTTAATGTAGGTTCGGTGGGCCTAATAAACCGGCAGCTGAGAGTAAAAAGCATGCAAAAGGTAAATAATCCACAAATGACTAATAAAAGAATATATTTCGGCTGTTTAGTTGCCATTTTATTTGCCCTGAAAAACAACTAATGTGCTGGCGGCGACGTGCGTTATCTCTCCGCTACCTTTGGCAGCGCCCGACATGATGCAAACATCCTCCAATGATTATCCAAAGTGACCTCGGGTCGCCGCGCCGTCCAGCTGCTACGTCAGGCGCCGCAGCCGCTGACAGAGGTTTTAGAGATACACCGGCCATCTGACGCGACGGTCCAATTACAGAAGTGCTTCCCACACGTTTAAAAAAAAAGTCTCTCGTAGCATGTGGTCGCGGCTTTTCACGTTGTAATTGCGATGATAGTCTTTTAATCATAATTAAGTCCACATGTGGAGCACTAACGGGGGCGCGTTTTCCATCAGGGTGGGAAAAAAAACACCAAAAAAAAAAACTGGGTCATGGTGGGCAGCGTAAAGTTGTGTGTGTGTGTGTGTGTGTTTGGAGAAAGGGGGGGGGGATGTACATGTGTGTGCTTGTTTGGGGAAACCTCTGGCTAATACATAACTAGCGCCAAGTGAGGAATTCTTTTGTTTGCGACAGATGTAAGCGGCCGCTTCCTTTAGATTTCCTGTTGTTGCCCAGCGTGAACTTTTCTCACTACAAATGTTCTTTCCGTCCACATCAGGAAATAGGAAACGCTTCGATTGTCCTGAGCTGCCCCCCTGCAACCTATAGGCATTATTGGAATACCTTCGCCCGGAAAACGTTGTTCCTGCGTGGGGGGGCGGGGGGGGCGGAGGCGGGGGGAAAGGTGTTGCTCGATAAACAGAGTCGGCCTCTTAATCACCACATTCTTCTGCACGTGTCTGAATATCTGCTGACTGGTGCAAACAAAAAGGCCGATGTCTTCATCCGACGAGCTCCGTCGGCTGTCGTTTTCTTTGCTTCCCACTGGAAACGTTCGCTGTCGGTCTCCCATAAAGGGACTCAGGTTTTTTTTTTATTTTCCTTTGGAGTTGCACCAAGATGTGTTTGGAAATGAGATCCAGCTGGAGGGGGGGGCGGGGGGGGGGCCCTTCCTTTCTTTAGATTGAAGATGGTGAAACAACATTTACTGCTGCAGACATCTGTACTGCTTCCTTCAACAGCTCAATCGTCATATGAACAGACACACCTCAGCTGCGTCTGAATCCGAAGTTACTGCTTTTACTTTCGCTGTTTAGAAAAAAAAAGAAGTTTATTATCTATCACGCAAAGCATCTATAAATACAATATTAGAGTCTGACCGATTGATTTTATTGGGCGGAGGGGAGGGGGGTAGGGATATTGGCAAATCGCATGTTGTCCGATATAAAAAACCTTTTAGTTGTAAAGTTCCTTTGCAAGAACTTTAGTTGGGAAAGTGCCCTGAGATTACTTATGTTGTGATTGGGAGGTATATAAATAAAACTGAATGGAATTTCTGTCGATATATAGATATCAGGATTTTTTTTTTTAAATTCATAATATCGGCATCAATCCAAAAAAAAAAAAAAAATCCAGCATCCGTTACGCTCATTCTTCTTTTAGTTATGGGCCATTCCTGCCGTCTACATAAGTTATTTCCTTCCATTCTTACTCGACTGTATTGCTACCAATTATGTGTCACTGAATGTCAAATATTTTCTACCGCAGCTAAACACAGAGAGGAATTCAAGCTCGTCATCGACCGGATCGCCGTGGTGAAGTCCGAGAATGTGAGTAAACTCTTCAAATACTTTTATCTTTTGTGGGAAAAAAAAGCTGCGCTCCCAGACTTGGGTTTCTGGGTCATACTTCTACTCTGAGGCATAAACAGGAAAATGTGTCACGACTGGGAAACGCTCGGGAATAAATGTTGTGACTGAACAAGGATTCGTCAAATCTGTTGACTTTGTTTTTTTTAACAGAACTGTTTGTTCTGCTGGTGTATTTAGAGATTAGATTGAAGTAAAAAAAAAAAGAAAAAAAAAAGTTTTTAAAGGAATAGTTCAACATTTTTTGAAGTTTTTTTTTTTTGCTGTTTTGACCCGAGTTGTAAAAAAAATGACTACCAGTCTCATGAACTTAAAAGCTTATCAAATAACACAATGCAACAAAAACTTGTTTAAATGTGCAAAAACTGGAATTAGAAGTTTGGGGTTTAGTTTGTTGTGTTGTGAGAAGTTCTTGGTCGGGTGCAGTGACAGCTCGTAACTCCCCGTAAAAGCGGCGGAATTTATGCAACAAGTAGGGCAGTAACCAATGATTTTTTTTTTTTATCAATTAACCTGCAGATAACCATCTAAATTAATCGTTTGGGTCGATGAAATATATATATATATATAAAAAAATACCCTTCAGAAGTTCACAGAACCGAAGGTTACTACCTTCGGTTCTGTGAACTTCATCCTCAATAAAGAATTATAGATTAGTGCGGTTCACGCACGAGTTACTGCGACGACCTATATCTCATCCGGGAAATCCCAAATTCAGACGGGCCTGTTGCTAATAATGAGGTACGTTTGTGCTCGTCTGACTGTCCGTCGCAGGGCGAGAAGTATCTTATCCTAAAGAAGAAATACAGACACCTGCTGCACGAGCGGGACGCCAAACATCACGGGACGGACGGGGACGGACGGAGACACCCGACCGGCGCCGCGGAGTGGGAGGTGACGGACGCCGCGACGGCTTCGCCCCACCAGGGGGAGGAGGCGGATGAGATGATGTCATGTGATGAGGTGAATTTAAATTTCATTTGTAAAAACGCAAATGAAAACGGCATGAGGAACTGTTAACTTACCGGATCGGCCGCATTCACTCTTATGTGAGCGACGCATTTATTTCTAAACAAGATCCTCTTTGTTGGTGCCTTCTCCCTCCCCTCCCATGCGTCAGCCTTTACCGAATGAAATGTTTGCATAGAGAGCCACTGTGGCGGAGACATAAAAAAGCCAGTCGGCTTTGGCAAATCTAAGCGAGCCACTGTGTGAAGAAAGAGAAGGTCAAAGGGCCTATGTCTTTACATAAAGGGCAGAGCTGTTTGGACCTAATGCACAAAAGCACTTTACAGTCGTGAAAATAAATACAGTGTGCTGGTTTAGTGCACGCTAATCCTCTGGAATTACATTTACATATTGCTCATGCAGTAAACTTGAGGATTTAAATGTAGATGTGGGAGATTTAATGCGTGTTGCGCAGCCGGATGAGCGTCCCCACACGTGATTTGCTCAAACTGGCACCAAAGCAAACACGATCCGTCCACACCCAGATTGCGAAGGGACGGGAAGGCGAAAGCAAAGTGCTCGATGTCGGCTTGACAGCAGCTGACCTGTTTGGTCGGTCAGATCGCAGAAAGCTTGACTTCATCACACGTTATGTCTGTGCTCCTGTAGGACCAGCAGACGGGAGGAGTCCCCGTGCAGCACGCTCCGCCTCCTCCTCCTCCTGGCGTCCAAACCCAGGAACCATCGGCGCAAAGGGACGGGGAGGACGAGCTGGACAGAGATTCGGGGTCAAAGGTGACAATTTGGCTGATTAAGACCGGATGTAAAAGCAGACGTAGCTTCCAGGTCGGAAAAATTAGGCCGATGCGGAAGTTCCTTAAGCTGCAATACCACCGAGTGCCACTAGAGGTTGGTTCCAAAAAGCGTCCGGCTCCATAGACTCCCATTCAACTTCTCTCAAGAAAAACAAAGTCAATACATTTTTACCACAAGTTATTTTGGTTTTGTGAGCTAAAGTCACTCTTTCTTGTTAGTTTTCTGGTGGTCCATCTGAAAATAATCCCGATATTAATGAGAAAATAAGCCTTAAAAAAAGCAGTGTTTTGGGGGGGGCGTGTCTGTTTGATTGACAGGCCTGCGGTGCAGTCAGATTTAGATAGATAGATATACTTTGTTGATCCTGCGAGGGGAAATATGTTCGCTACAGCAGCATGGTAAATACAGGGTAAACGCAATAAAAATGACAATAAAAATAGAGGTAGTAAAAATATTAGTGGGCGGGGGCGTAGTATCATTGGTGCCGCTCTGCTTTCTACGGTTCGATATGCTGTTGAAGTTCATTGCAGAAACAATTAGTCCCATTAATCGGCGAGTTGACCGAGAGAAAATTCAAACTCAACGATCTATACAAATCGTTTCAGTCAGTTTCTCTGCAAAAGGGCATATTTTTGTTGTATTTTACTCTCCTCTGATAGAGGATTAGAAAAGTAATTTTTTTTTAGGGGGTTTTAGACAAAAAAAAAAAAAAAAAAATTTCAAGACATCACCTGGGTTTCTTGGAAGTTTTATGTGTTTTTGTTTTTTTTTCTTCAACATTGACATTTTTACACAGAAAATATGTTTTTTTATAAAGAAAATAACTGGCAGCTGCAGCTTTTATTCCGTTTAACTTGACAGTAGCCAGATATTGATCTGTACTTTATATCTTGTCTCTAAAAATCCTTTATCAGGACAGTTTGGATATGGAAACAGCAGGGGGGGTCCGTCAGATGGGAGGGTGGGCCGGCCGTGTTGCTTTAACTCAATTTTCATCGATGCGGTCCTCCTGTTTAGATGAAGGCGCCCTATAAATATTTGTGACATAAATTAATATCAAGCTGTGTTTGTGACTTAAATCAAAGATAAGTCTTTGAAGGAGGATTGTCTACAATCATTTAGCCTTTTTTTTTCTTTTTTTTTAGGTCATACTTAAGACCAGCGATTACCAGCCTGCAGTTGCTTGGCAAAACCTTTGTGATCGCGTTTTAGCCAAGTAATAATTACATATCACATATATCACATTACACACATCAGAGAGTGGCACCTTTCTGATTACAACCTAGTATATTTCTTTTAAAGTTGAAATAATTAATGTCCTCTCATCCTGAATAAGTTTAAAATAGCAATAATTTTCCACATTTAATTACACTACTGTACTCATTTAGAGGATGGAGATAACTTGGTGGGGACTCCCACAGTTCAGTGCCTTCACTCCTGTAGTTCCTCCTTTCACCCACGAGGTGGTGCTAAGTAAACTACCTGAATTTGTAACCCTCAGTGGCTTCAAACTGAGTGGGAGGAGGACCAGTTGGGGGGAGAATCTGCATTTAAACGAAGCCGCCCGTTATTATGTTAAACAGCAACATGTTGGAGCTCATTAGAAAGATAATAATCATTTGTGTCCATAAAGAGACAGAGATTCATCCCGGACAAAGATACGAGGGAGACCTCGAGGGCCTGCTGAAGATTGTATAATATAGCACTGCTGTCAGAGTAAGTGTGTTTATTTAATGTATTAGTCATCCCAGTTCACAGTTGTTTCACATTACAGAAGCTGGTTCACTGAAGTGTTATACGTGTTTTTTATCAGAACGTCTGAGGCAGTCAGCTGTGCTGCTAGTTTCCCAAAGCTTGATAGAAAAATCACCATTATAATATGAATATTCTTTGAGCTGTGTGAACACAAATGCGTCCCGGGCTTATTGAAGGGCCACCTACTCATCTGACGTCCTCTGAATAAATAGAAAATGCAGCTCTCTGTACCACGTTCCTGTGTTTGCATCTTACACGATGCTTCCACACGTTACAGCCGCGTTTATAGTCGCCACGACTACGAAGGTTGCATAACTTGTATTTAAAGAAGTTGCAACTTGACCACCGAGCGGCAGCCAACAGTGACATCACCTGTTGGTTTGTGAGCTGACGTTGTGAAGCCTGGAGTTGGTATTTCGGAAACCTGACTGCAACACAGGCCTGTCAATCAAACAGGCAGGGCCCCCCCCCCCCCAAACATATCACATGTTGACGCCTAATATCTAATTAATGACGGGTTTATTTTCAGACAGACCGCCAGAAAACTAATAAGAAGGAGTGACCTTAGGGAATGACATCAAATTGGCTTGTGGAAAGAGCTTTTTTCACTTTGTATTCCATGAGAGAAGTTGAATGGTGGTTTATGGAGCCGACCCCTGGGGGCAGTCGGTGGTATTGCAGGCACTTCCAGATTTACCACTTTTTTTTAGACCCAGAATCTATGTCCAATTTTATACTCAATCTATATTTACCAGAAAGCACAGTTCAAGTCATCATTTTAAACCAAACAACTCTCTTTTCCCAACCAAGTGTTTTTGGTGCCTGAACCTAACCGGAGGCGCTAACTTAGCAGACATTACTGACGGAACAAACGCGAGGAGAATCGCTTTAAAATGATCAACTGACACTCTTGAAATCAGTTTTGGTTGTTAAAAGCAAAAACTGCGACGAGACATTTTTCAGCCTTTTCTGACATCAAGACAAAATATCACAACAAAAGAAAAACAACTACAATTACAATCCATGGAAAAATTCTTCAGTTTTTCCCCTTTCACGCCAAAACAACATTATTTAGTTTTCTCTGCTTATTATTGGTCTCCACTAGAAAAAAAAAAAGAAAAAAAGAAATGGACATGCGCCAGAGTGGAAAAGGCTGGATAAATACAATCCCTCCACTTTTCATGTTCAACACGCTGACGTGTGGCAGTTTGTTCAAGTGACATGAAAGAGCCGAGTGTTTTAACATCATGTCTCCGTGTGATCTGCGAACAATTTGCAATCAAGTCCTCCTCAAAAAGAGTCCAGAAGGAGGAAAAAGAAAAAAAAAAATAAACTCTCCTCTCGCACATAAATCAGCCGAAATGACACTTTCCCCGACCGCCGTTTTCAATATTTTTGGAGTCTTTTTTTTCCCTTTTTCTTCTTTTGACCCGGTTTTAGACGACAGCGGTGACGAAAGCTCGGCCGCAGGCGCGGGTTTTTTTTTTGTTTTGGGAGTTAATTGTTAATTGGATTGTTATTCATTCCCTCCCGCGTGTGAAAGCGTCACCTCTCGCCTCGCCGACTCGTCACCTCTGTATCTGTCTGACGCCCTTTGGTCTCGTCGGGCCGGCAAACGTCGCGGCGGTGTGTGTGTGTGTGTGCGTGTGATGTCGGGTGACGCCGTGCGAGGCTTTATGACCCCGATACAGCAACAGTTGACGCGTCTTACAGTTCAGCTTTTCTGCGTTTCAGTCCGAGTCGGAGCAGGACGAGGAGGGAACGGGCAGCATGGGCTCCGCCACTGTCGCTGTAAGTACGTTTTTGGGTTGTTTTGGGTTTTTTTTTTTATTACCGAGATGGTAAAAATGTTCAAAGAGTCTCCAAAGTATCTCTGTGACCTTTCACCATTACGAGTTTGGTGTTGCCGGTCCACGTCCTCTCTCTCTCTCTCTCTGCCCTGTGGTGACAAGTCCTCATTAAACAAATAAAGACAAGCGAAAGTATAAACTGTTGAACTTGGTGCCGAGTCATCATGGGAGTCACCCACAATGTGTCAGTTGGCTGCGACTCGGTCGCTTCTAGGAAATGGATTAGAGGGTTTGTAGCCTCAGCACTATCAAAAGCACCCACAACAGGATATGTGTGTGTGTGTGTGTGTGTGCGTGTGTGTGTGTGTGTGCGTGTGCGTGTGCGCTAGCTGGATCCTATAGAGAAAGAGTGGATCTACTCCGCTGCCGGCGCTCGAGTCCCTGACCTCTCTCAGCTGCTCCAACAGGACCCGTCGCTGGCGAACAAGAAGGTAGCGCCCGACTCTTAAAAGGACAATTCCACTTTATTATAAATGAATTCTCGTTTGCATAAGTTTATTATTTTTTTTAATTTTTTTTGTGTGTGTGTGGGGGAGGGGGGGGGCATCTGTTAGTAAATAACCCAATCTGGGAATGTGGTTGATATTACTGCCACCAAGTTTGATGGGGGCAAGAAACACAAAAAAGCCAGACAATCAGAAGGTTTTAATCCCCAGAGAGTTATTTAGAGGGGAACAACAACAACAAAAAAGTAGTCTAAAGGTTAACTTATTACGCAAAACTGTTGTTATAAACAGGGAGAGTCTCAAAGGAGAGGGTCATGTGATGAACAAAAATCAAAACGAGGGAGGCTAATTCTCAGTCGCCTTGCCAGCTCGCCAACTTGTACACATTGTACCAGATATCAAATTAACAGATTAAACATACTAAAATTAAACATACATTAAACACTCTCTCAGGTTTATCAAACTACCATAAATAGTCTGTATTATGTCATGTGTTTTATGTATATTTACAGTACGCTGTGTCGTATTCTGTTGTTTTTTTTTTTAAACTACGTTCACTGTTGCCGTTGGCAACAGAGGTTGCTTAACTTTTTTTCTGCTCAGGTCATCACTTTTGACCCAAACCTCATCATCTTTCCCTAAAACTAACCGAGTAAACCACCACCTAGCCTAAAAACTAACCAGAGGCGCTAAATTCAGGGAACACTCCCGTCAATCAAACTTTAGTGGTCGCAGGGACGGAAAAGTTCTTCAAACTTAATATATAAAAACAAAACTTCATTTTCAGTAATTAATTCCTCCTTTTATATAACATCTGAAAGTTTGACGTACAAGGCTTTCTTGATGTTTGTTCATAACGGGGTCCTAATACAGGAGTACAAACCAGAGCTGCAAAATTAGGAGCCAAGTTGTAATAAAGTGGAATTTTCCTTACACGCAACACAAATACCAAATAAAATAGTGTTTAATCGAAAATTTTAAACACTTAAGTTGGCCGGAATCATTACTAATGATAAGATTTTACTAACAGATGCTTTTTTTTTATGTCATTTTTTTTGCTGCGTGGTCGAACCAGGACTTCACCTCAGTGAGTATTTCATCCTTCTTTACACTAAATGTAACGTGTTGAACTGTTTTGTTGTTTTATAAACTCTCAGCCGGACATTGTTCATGATTTTTTTTCTGACCTGAAGCTTTTCACTTTCTCATTTTGTGCCCCACGCCGGCTCCTGACCGTGACCGCGCTGCTCAGGGGGTAAGTTTCACCCGTTAATAACACCGAGCGGGCGGAAATTAGAAATTCATTTCCAACTTTTCTTTTCTCCTCGACAGGCCTGCCGTTTAAAAAAAAACAACACATTTTTTTTTTTTGCTTGTGTAACTTTCACGAGCTTCATCCTGCCGTGATATTTCCTCTCCCCTGTAACAGTGCTCTGAGAAGCCCGACGTTAAAACATCCAGATCACGCATTTCAAAGGTCCACTATCAAAAGGATTATGAAAGATAGCTTTTTAGCTCCTGTGCCCCCCTGACAACCCAAATCCTTTTATTTGTCTCCCTGTGCGCTTAAGAGATTTGAGCTCATGTTTGTTGTCCCTCCCCTGTGTCACAGTTTCTCACACCGTCCTGCGGCCGCGGCGGACCACCTTCTAAGAGCGGCCCTAAGCCTCTGCCATCTCCACCCGGACAAGATAGCCGGGCCGCCCATTGAAGTGCAGGGAGATGGGGGGGAAACGGGTGCGGGGATTAAGGAGAGTCTTAATGCCCCACAAAGACTTCACCCACTTAAAGATAATCTGAAAGTAATAGAGCAGGCTGGGATTAATTGTAGAACAATGCAGGTTGTGTCCATGGGAAGGTGCTAAGTCCCCCTCAGGCCTCTTTGATGTTCGGCCCTTCAGCCTTTTTACCCTTTTTTTTTTTTTTTTTTCCTCTCTGCAAGAGGAGGATGCCTTTCCGGAGATAACGTACCGAGATACCGAGAATAAAAAAAATTAAAAAAAAGACTCCTGGAACACGAGTCTTTAAAAAAAAAAAAGCAGGAGTTGTTATATCTGATCTGTATCCGTCAGCGCTCGACTTTCTCTCCACGGAAGTTTTAGGCGAGTGAAGCACACGGCAGCCTCTAAAAAAAAAGAAAAAGAGAATCACATGTTTGACCGGGACTGAAGGGATTACTCCTCATCCTGGGACGACTTAAGTGTTTCCTGTTCTGGCCAAATGTTTGCGAGGATCAGGTGGATTTATAGATATGCTCTTCAAACAGCGGCTCGAAGGCACAACACAGGTCATCACACCTGAACCCGCCACCTCTCGCTCCCAAAAGTCTCACGCCCCTGTTTTTTTTTGTTTTGTTTTTTTTCCTTCCCCTCTGTGACGTGGGCCTCCGCTCCTGCTGTGACGGACTTCCTCCGCCACGCAGTTTGTAAGTACATCATTAGCCCATCACATCACTCGTCTCCTCCGGCCTCCCTCCGCATGCAGGGGAAGTGTCAGGCACACGGGGGCCCTTTTTTTTTTTTTTTTTTTGGTGTCCCACTGTCCACGTCAATCCTCTTTAGCCACCCCACTTCCACTCACCGGGGGAGCGCGTGGCGGCCGCACACGGTGATCGGACAGGTGGGAGGGGGGAGGGGAGGAGGGAGTGAGGGGTGGGGGGGTGGGGGGGGGACGCAGCATCCTGTTCGGTCTCGTCCATCACTCCCGGCCGCCGGGACACCCGCCGAGCCGCCCGTCAAACGGCCCCGCGGCCAATCCGTCTCAGGATGCGACAGCGGACGGACAAAGGGAGGCGGAGACAACTCCGGCCAGACGGGCATCTATCACAATCTGTCCCGCCGACGGGCGACAACAAGAGAGATGTAGCTACACGTCGCTTCCTCATTCCCTTCAGTGGACAGGAGACTTTTTTTTTTTTTTTTTTTTTTTTTGCTGTTTTCGGGGCCGTTGGAACAGATTGTTGCGCCGGTTACGATTATCTTACGATTAGCATTCGTGAAACGTTTTAACGAAGCGAGATAGTTGCCGGTTCCTTCCTTGCGTTACCGTGACACTCGAGTCACGGCAGCGTCTGTTTCTGTCAAAAAATAAATAACCCGTCAAGGTATTTCCAGAAAAAACGCGTCCAAACATCTGGATGAAGAAATCTTTTGTTTGCTGCATGATGGAAAATATGTTTGACAGTATCGGCTATAAAAAGGTGTGAAAACATAAAAAAAATACCCAATAACATAAATTCAGACAAATAAATATACAAATAGACAAATTTCAGTTGCAACTTAGGAAACAGGTAATCAATTTGTCTTAAGTGTGCAAAAGACTGAATATTTTTCCGTCCAGATGGTCAGAAGAGTTTTTCCGCAGTTGTAAAAGTACCTTTAGAACAGCTGTAAGTTTTGTTGAATGACCTCCTGAACTTTTCAAAGATTGCAAGGTATTTACTTTTCTTAAAAAAACAAGACAACAGATGTTCAGTGGGGCCGAGCACTGAACTTTGGAACTCGTATGGCACCAATCAAACGGCCTCGGTGCTATCTAGCACTGACAAATGCCCTTTCATTCGGTACCAAATTTCTAAACTTTGAAACTTTGGCGACTTAAATATTGTACTTTCTACTTCATTATATTTGTCTGAGAGTTTTAGTGACTCGTTATTTTCACATTGCTGTTCTTTACACCCTTCCTGTCCAACTGAAAACCAACCAAATTTGGGTGACTATGAATTTGAATGTTTCTGATAAAGAAAAGTTCAAGTTAAATGTTCCTTTATGGGCCGAGTACATTCTCCTACTTATTAATATATAAATAAAGTCTTTAACTCTTTATTGTCACGTCTAGCGATAACGTACGTGTGAGGCGTTTAGGGAACATCTGTTAATTGAAGCTGCGTAAAACAGCCAGGAGTGACACTCTCCCCATCTAAACTACATGAAACCCAAATGTAATATTTTTTTTTTCTTACAGTGGGATTTTATAAAATTGGTATTTAAATTAAAAAGTAGAACACCTGAACGTGTATCAAAGTCAAGGTGTCGGTCAAGAATCACGAATTGTTTAGCTGTGTGACTTATGTGTAATAGTAGTATATAAAAAGTGCCATGTGCATGTAGTATACGATAATAAACTTTGTAAAAGCGACCGTTGTCATCATGTAATCAAACAGCCGAGATTTCAGAACTGATCGTTTGTGGGGTTAACAGCATTTTTCTGATTACATTGCTGGCAGTACTAAAATCTGAGTAGTACCAAGGGAAGAAACTATAAGAATCGCTTTGGGTGTTTTGCTGCTTTTATCAGAAAGACAAAAGGAAAAATAGTAAATAATAGCGGTTAGGCCCCTGAAAGCGTCACGATGTCGCTGTTGGAAAACTCCACAACGAAGAAACGTGGCTTTTCATTTCGTCTGATCGGACACGGAAACCCTTTTCCTCCAGCGTTCGGCTGACCGAAGTGGAGGCATCAACGATACCGCGGTTTAAACGTGTGACTCCGAAATGGCTGCCGTTTGATCGCGCCAGTTACGGGTCAGACGGCGGACGGGGGGGTGGATGTGGTTAACTTGGCCGACATCTGCTCCGCCGCCGCAGCCGCTTTCGCCCCGTTGGATCGCCCGTAATTACGCAGCTTAAAGCGAGAAGGGAAAACAGGGGAGATCGCAGGCGGATGTGGTCGGACTTGTGTGTTCAGTGCCGCGTCGTGTCGTTTTCTACGTCGTGTAAATGGAGGACGTGCCTGGGTGTATCTCTTAAAAGGACTCGTACGGCGAGGTGGCTCGTGTTTCCCTCCCTGACAGTAGTGCGCTGATGCCTGGGTGGGTCTCCCCTCTTTCGGGGTCACACTAACATCATCAATCTTACACCCCCTCCCCCCCCCGCCCGCCCGCCCCCACCCTCCTGCCCTCCCCTGGTGACAGGCGGCCGCCCCTTCCACCTCCCTCCCCCCCCCCCCCCCAACTGTGGGCACAGTGCTGTGTTGTTTTGTAATTAGGCTCTGTTAGATGGCAGGAAACCATCTCTCCATCCCTCCTTCTTAACCATCCCTCCATCCATCCACTCCCTCCCCCCCCGTCCGTGCACAGCTGGGCCTCCCCTGCCCCTCGGACAGCCAATAAGGAAACCCCCCCCCCCCCCCCCCCCCAATGCACATAGTATGAATAACGCCTCTCTCCTTGTTGCACGCAAGACGGCTCTGCACTGGGCCGCCAAACACGGCAACGAGGACATGGCCAGTCTGGTGGTGAACGCCGGCGCCGACGTCAACACCAAATCAGTGAGTGTATACATTTTGAAATGATTTAAAAAAAAAAAAAAAAAAGGGGGCAATCCACCAATTTAGGTTTCTATATTTGAACAATTAAAACAAGCACATTAGTCCCAGTTCCTCTCCGTCCCCGCTGATTTCAGAACTAACAGCGTCCTCCGTTATTGCAACATGAAAACCAAAACTTAACTGGATTAAATCTAACAGCGGAACTGGTTCTAAATCTCCCTCATACCTAATCAAATGAAATGTAATAAAAACACGAACGTCGGACTGTCAGGTGTAAAAACGCCCCCAAAACTCTCGAGATAACTGATGATTCCTCCAATCGGAGAGTCGGAATCTATCAGAATTGTTCTTGTGGGCCGAATGCGATCTCCTTGGTGGATGAACTGAACGTTAAGTGTAAAAATCAGCGGAATTGCCCTTTAACATGCAGAGTCACCGATTCCTTCGCGTTATTCTTCTCCTTTCTTGCAGCACGTGAGTACCTGAGCTTTTATCGGCCGGCGGCGGGTACAGTAAGTCGGATCAACATGGCCGCCCCCCCCCTTTCCTCCCCCCCCCCACTCAGTGACGCAACGATCTTCGTGAAGATCCAGCTGTGCAAATGTACCGCAGCCGCGGGAGGACTCCGCTAATAAATCATGTCATGTCACCTTAATTGTTTCCCAAAACAGTGCGCCTATGTGCAGGCGCGCACAGGCCCTCCGACTATGCAATTTTCGGCGAATTACCGAGCAATTATGTTTTTATCATTATCTGGTGTTTCCATAACCTTCGCTAATTTGTGTGTTGTGTTTTTTTTCTCTCCCCCCCCCTCCCACTCTCCCCGTGCTGTTTTCGTTGGCTGCGTTCGGGGCCCTGGGAAACTCTAGGGGGTAAGCGCTAAAACCGTCCAGCACTCAGCCACACTCACTAACCCCTCAACAGTAAGTTTTTTTTTATTTTTTTTTTTTAAACTCTTCAGGCCTTTATGTGTCGGCGAAGCGAGCGTCGAAGGTGTGTTTTGAATGGCGAGCAGCCTCAAAACGCACGTGCATTAATCCTCTTCTCTTTTTTTTTTTTTTTTTTTTTTGGCCGTTGATGTCCACTCGTGTTCAACGTTTACTTTTCCTTCCGCAGGGATACACGCCGTTACACATCGCAGCGTTACACGGTCATCAGCATATTCTCGACCTGCTCGTCGGCACATACGGTAAAAAAAAAATAAAAAAAAAAATAAAAAAATGGCCTTTTTTTATTTAACCACAACAAATACACTGTAAAGCCTAATTTAAAAACAAATTAAAAAATTTTTTTTTAAGAAAGATTATTAAAATGTTTTTGTGTTCTTTAACTGATTGCTTGATTAAAATGAACTTCTTGCAGTGTTGACGTTGTCAGCGTTCATTTTTTGTTCTACTTCTATGAAACCTGCCAATCAGTTTTAAGAGTGACAGCAGGTCGCGTTGTTTACCTTGAGATTATGGCTCGTTTCTTTAAAGCTCCTGGTGTAAGGTGTCAATCCTGTAGCTTATCTTGCTGCCTTCCCGTGACTCCCCTTCTGTTTTCGCAGATTTCATTTCTTTTTCTTTTAATCTTATTAGGCGCTAAAGAAAACTTGCGGGACTACAGCGGCCATCTTGCCTGCCATTATCTGAACAACAAAGAACCAGAGGGACCAGAGGAAGACTGCGAGCTGCGTGAGTGCCTCAAATTTATGACGCTCAAAGTATCTTATTAATGCAACGAACATTACAACTTAATATAATTTATCACTTTGTTGGTTTTCTGTTGCTCTTTTTGTATTTTGTACTATTCCTTCATTTTTGGGACGTTTCCTGAAACTCTTGTTGTATTTCATGTTAAGCGCCTTGTAATTCTGGATGTAACATGCACGCTGAAATTCACTTACTTAGTAACTAAAGTAAGTAAAAGTAAAGTAAAGACAGTACTTTCACTTCTAGTTTGGAAAATGAGTCGTGGGTGCACAATTTGCATGATGAGTTAGAGCTATTGTTTGAAATGTTCATTCAAATAAAGTCTTCAGTTCTCTGAATTAAGCACACGACCACAATTTAAGTTTAAATAAATTTGCATTGCAAATATATATATATAAAAAAAACATTTGTAGGATTTGTTAAACACTTTTTGACAAAGATTTGGAGTTCGATTGCATTTGATCAAATCTGCGTTTTGAATCTGAATACTTTCTTATTGCTTCTTGTCAAATAGTTTGTTTGATGGAGAAAGAAAAAAACGTATTCGAAAATGTTTTACTTCACTCGCTGCAGCAGCAAAACAACGCTCCTTTTTCTTAAGATGTTAATATTTAAAAGTTGCAATATTTAAAAATGATATCGCATTCAGAGATACACCTTTTCAAATCCAAGTTATTTCAATCATTGCTCATAAGCAGGTCACCGACAGAAACCGTGGTAATCAATTTTCCTCCCTGCAAACTTGATGTGCTTGCAACATAAAAGTTTACGTGCATCTTAACGAAATCAAAAAATGTTAACCAACTTGGAACCAAATCCAAAATTAAAACATCTGCTGGAAGCTCCTTTAAAATAAATCCAGATAAGAAGAGTCACAGCAACCTTGTGTTTTGACACCGTGACTAACGTACACAGTTAGCTTAGCACAAAGAACAGTCTTTATGCTAAGCTACGCTAAGCTAACTTGGCTGTCGCTCAGTTTTTCGTTTCATCGAAACGCAACCGGAGAGGAAAATACGACTGTTTTCCAAAATGCTTTTACATCCGATTTTCATTTGCGGTTGAAAGTCGAATTTCCAACGTGGTTTATTCTTATTCAATTACACGAACAGGAGCAGTCTCGCTACCTGAAATGTGAAAAACCATTAAAAAAAAAAAAAAAACCACAATCTTAAGACGTCCGACGTTTTCTCTCTCTCTCTCTCGTCGCTGAACTTTTTCGTTCCACCACCGCCAGAGTTTCAGGTCACTCAGGCGCGAGAGCGGAACAGGAACAGGAAGTTGGTGTCGCTGTTCCACTCCAAGAAGAAGTGGGGGTCGGCGGAGGATCTCGCTCCGATAGAGGAGGAGAGGACGGCGGCGCATCAGCTCGTCCTTCCCGCCTTCAGACCCAGAAAATTCTCCCGCTGACGAACGACGGACCCCGGGGACGATTTGTCCTTATTCACACTCATGTATGTACCAAATATTAATAAGTGGATATTTATTATGCGCACACACACACACACACACACACACACACACCACTCATACCTTCGTTTGCCGCCTAAACAGCTCAAACAAGCAGGGAAACACGGACGCGTTAACTCTTAATAAGAATGTTACAAGTGATGCTTTTTTTTCCTCATACGTGTGTTATTATTATTATTATTATTATTTATGCTTATCGCTTCGCTTTAGTATTTCTTAAAGCCTTTAAAATATTAACAAATGTCGCGAAATGTCACCGATGGAGCCTGAAAACTTTACACGACTCGATAAGCTCGACTTTCTTTGTGTTAATTCTGACGAGAAGTTTTCAACGACTAGTCTTTTTTTTTTGGTTGTCGTTTCTTCACGATGCAGTTTGTCCGTTTGGAATTTGCCGGGTATGATGAATCATTATATAAATGCAGATTTCAAATTATTATTTTTTTTTTTTTTGCAGTTTGAGGATGAGAAAAATCCTGATGTTACTTTGTTTTGTCCAAAACAAACCTTAAGGTTTGGTGTAAAAGTTGGTGCTTGTCAGCTGATTGTACTCGATTCGTTCACCCGCTGTGTATCAAAAGTGCCCGTTGTATTTAGCTGAAGAGAAACGTTGCACTGTTAAAAGTCTTTGATATTTGCTCATTTTTGTTTATAATTCAGTGCCATGTGTTTGTTACAGTTTTATGTTTTTTTTTGTTTTTTTTTAAATTTTGTTAAGCTAACTGCTTAATCTAGAGAACCAGCCTCCATTTCATTAAATTGCACAATATTTATACGATGAAGATATTTTGGAATTAAACCGCCTTTTATATCAAAGTGTATCCTTGTATTTTCTGACTCCCAACGCAGTAATAAACAGTCGTGCGTCTACTTCCAACTCGACGGAGTGACTCACGCCGCAGCGATAATGCTTTCTTCTTCTTCTTCTTCTTCGATCTTCCTTTAACTACCTGGCTTTGTGGGCTACAGATGGAGTAAATATGGTCCCTGCTAACTCTCCATACGGCTTTAGACCCCTAATTCCTGATTAGCTGAAAAGGGGCAGCACTCTGCTTTTGTTTTTTTTTTGTTTTTTTTGGAGTTCTTGGATATCAGGACGACACAGAGAGGGGGAACAGAGGCAAGTGTTTTTGTGCTTCATTTTTGAAGCGGGGATGTTGTGAGGAAGGGATGGGGGGGGGGGGGGGGGCAGTGGGGATAAGAGGGAGTTTCTGTAATAGATACTTATCTTACTGCCCTCAAGCCCCTCAAACAAAGTCCCCCCTCTAAAGAGATTATAACCCGGGGAGGGCACATTAACTCTAATCCCATGCTTTGAGGCCTTGCACCCCCCCATACCTCCCCACAGCCCCACTTATTTCAACCCCTTCTGTTGTTGGGGAGTGGGGGGGGGGTGCCTTGTATCTAGTGCATGTATGGGTAAGGCCTGTGGCTACACATGAGTGTGTGTGTGTGTGTGTGTGCACATGTATGTGTGTGTGAGTCAGGAGGAGGAGGAGGAGGGGGGCGGGTGGGGGGGGAGGGGGAGGGGGAGGGACTGTTTCAATAGCACGCTGACTCTAATGAAAAGCATTGAGGGGTGCATACTGCTGTGTAACTGATTCTTCTCTCTGAAGAGATTAGGCGCTACATTGTTGGTTCGGTTGCTCATTTCCATGAGAGCACAGCCTCCCACCGGCGGCCGCTCGGCTTTGTTATTTTGAGTTGGAAAACACAAGAGCCCAATGTCCCGGGCTTCCTTGTCACCATTGTTTCACAAATAGGCCAAAATGTAGATGTCACGTCACAGATGCCCAATAACCTCATTAGCTGCTCTCTGTGAGGCTTTAGAGGCCAAAAATAATGGACGCACGAACTTCACTTTGTTCCAACTGTAAGGAGGCTCCCGCGTAGAATCCAGCGAACGCTTAACTCGTAAAAACGTTTTCTTTCGCTGTAAATAAAAGGAGCAAAAAGGCATTTTATCAACGAGAGAAACGTCAGGTGACCTCTCTGTTGTTGTTTATGACGATAAGCAATAATTCAAGTCGGAAATCTTGTTGGCAAAAACGGCATTATTGCCTTTTTTTTTTTTTTTTTTTTACTCCGCATATGTGCAGGAAAAGTTGCAGCTGAGGATGACGAGACGGGAAGAAGCCAGCTCAGTACTTTCAAAAAAGAAAGCTCAAGACATATCTCTTTACTTTAGCCTTTAATTAGCTACGTCGAAAAGCTCTCTTACACTTTCCTGCACGACGGCGAATTTAAAATGCATTTTGATGTATTCTGTGTTTTATCTCTTCTGTTTTATTAACATCTTGTCTTTAATTTGGTCGTTTCTTATGCATTTTATTTATATTTTTTTCTATTTTTATGTTCCTTTACATCCGTTATGTGAAACACTGCACTTCATTTTCTTGCTGTAAAACACTTTGAGCTGCATGTCTTGTATGAGGGCTGCTATACAAATAGTTTACTAGTATCATTATTAAATAGGCAACACTTAACTTCTAGTGCTCCTAACAATCACACCAGTTAATAAACCTTTAATGAATGGTTTGAAACGCGCTGTCATGTAGTCGTAAGCAGTTATTAGTACTTATTAATGTCTTTGTCAACTACTACCGATTCTGGATTTCTGGGCCGATACTGAAATTAAGAAAGTTAAAAAGTTCCATTTTTGATGAATGTTGACAGAAATATGTTTTTTGTTTTGTTTTGTTTTTTTTAAACACTTGTGACAAAGTAAAAAAATAAATAAAAAAAATAGCAAACTTTTTTTGTCCAAAATTACATCAGTGCACCAAAACATCACTGGGGATGTGATATTTATAAATAACTACAAATAAATTTAAAAAAAAACCACAAATATGATCACTTCTAAATAACGTTCGGTTAAAAAAAAAAAATAAAAAAAAAAAAGTTTTTATTTTGGACAACCTATCTGCCAACACTAATAGATCTCTGACAGACCAATATCCACCAATAAGTTGGGCTCTAACTATAACATAACATAAGATATGTCTTCACTGGAAAAGTTAGAATTGCTTGTCAGTACTCCACATTAATAAACACAACTACATTATTGTGTCATAAATATTTCATCAAATGGGTAAAAAGAACTTCGGAAGACACATTTTTTTTTTTTTTTTTTTTGTACTCTTCATTAAAGCCGCTGATACACTTTGAAATAACTCGTTTACAGGAGAAACAGACGTGAGTTCGGAGAGATAGCGGTGTTCATAAGGTGCATGAACACAAATCTTTAGACTCTAACCCTAAAGTAACGGTCCATCTTTAACTCGATAACTCTCAGAAAAAACAACAACATTGTTTTTTCTTGTTTTTTATGTTGCACATAATGTGCAGAGGAAACCTGCAGCTGAAGTAGATAAACAACCTGCAGTGGGCTAACAAGCTGATCTGCAACGATGAGCACACCGGGAGGAAGGGTGTGTGTGTGTGGGGGGGGGGGGGGGGGGGGGGGGGGGGGCTGCTCCGACCGGGCTGCAGCTAACCGGGCCAGGCTTCTAGCTGAGGGCTCCTGCGGGGCCCCCCGGCATTCACCCACCGGGGGCCCAACACGGCAGCAGCACCAGCTGTCACACCGGCCGTCAGGGCCTAACCAACGCCGGCTGTCACTCACCCAGCGGAGGGCCGTCAATCAGCCTGCACCCAGGAGGGAGCTGGGAGGCGGGTCGCTGCCCGGCCCTCAACAAAGACATACTTACATTTGCAAGCGGTTTCAGCGCCACGACTATTTTGAAAGAATGATAGAGTGGCCCTGATAAGAGTAAATGACAAAGGACAAAGAGTGGAAGGAGGTCCGGGGAAGAAGGGGGTCACATAGTAAAGAGGTGGGAGAGCTTGATAACATTCACACTTTGCTTACATCTCCCCATTTGTGTTGGTGCCCCAGGAAAATCCCATTAGGGAGGAACACCGGAGTTCTGCTCGGGGACCGCCACATAATTGTTGTCAATTGACTAGCAGGGCTTTTCACGGGGGACATTTTTCTTCAATTTCAGCTGGGTTTTTTTTTGGGTGGGGGTGGGGGGGGGGGGGGTGATAATTTTATCTCTCAAAATGTAAAAAAACAAAACAAAATTACACTTTTTTTGAACGTATAAATCTACACTTCTTAAGTTTCAGCTTTGTATCAGTCTTTTTGGGGGGGAATTTTTTTTTTTTTTAATCAAATTACACACTTTTTATTCAGCTTTTACTTCATATGGATCCACACTTTCACATGATAAGCTTAAAATAAAGAAAATGCGTTCCCTTTTTCTGGCTCAGTTTCTAAATGAATCTCTGTCAACTTTCTCCCCGTTTCAGTATTGAGCGCGGCAAAAACAAACTAACAAGCAAAAGGCGTTGAAGCCTCTGCGGATTCCCTTCAGGCTTTTGTCGTCTTGTTCACATCTACCTATGAACTATTCTAATTGCATGTTTAGTCCCTTTGTCGGCTCGCAGGTAGGGGACAGCTTGTAATTGAGGTCACACCTACACCCATTGTCCCGACCTGCTCATTATAGACCAATCGCGATGACATTTCATCCAGAAGTGAGTAATAATGTGGAAATATGCAGAGAGGGGTTTTGTAGATAAAGGACAACTGTTTCAACACAAAAGAAGCGGCTCAGGTGTTATCAGAGACACAGATAATTTCATCCTCTCTGCTATCTTTGCTTTATCTCTCTCTGCGCTGAGGACAATCGTCTTCCATTTGGTCACTTCTGTCTCCTGCAAATGACCGACATCCTAACAGCAAACATGTTTGCAAAACCAAAAAAACCTGTCAGAGCAGAATCGACACCTGCGTTTGTGGCCGAGCTGCCGAAAGAGGAAGAGAATGAAAAGAAGTTCCTACGCGAGGGACAAAGGCCGCTGCCCTGAGCTGTTTGTGTTGTGAGATGTAGACTACTGATGCCATAAGCCTCCTTCTCTTTGCCCTCTAAGTCCGCCCTTTGTTGCTCTTGTACAAATTTGCTTTAGGCCATGTGGACCCCACCCAAATAAATTCTTCCTTTTCCTCCACCTTACTTGTTCTTTTTTTTTTCTGCTACCCCAAGAAGCTCTCGCTCTCTCTCTCTCTCTCTCCCTCCTTACATCTACATCACTGTTTAATCTGCCCTGAAATATAGAGCAAAATATTAGAAATAATTCTGGGATAATAAAAATATCAAGGAGCTAAAGTAGAGGAGACAAAACAGGAGATAGGAGCCGAGAGCCTCAATGATTATTATCATGAATCAAATTATCGTATGGTCTTATAGAGTATTTAAAAAAATGGGAAACGAAATGTCCATCACAATTTTCCAGAGATGGCTTCAAATGTTTTCTTTGTCTGGAGAAAAAAAAAAGTCCAAAACTTAAAGTTGATCATGTTCTATCAAAGATAAACAATCAATCCTGCTTTCTGAGAAGATGTGACCTGATAATGTGTCAAATTCTTTCACTTTTTGTCACCATTCTTGCCGTTAAACAACCAAAGTTTTTAAAGCACTTATCTTTCTGTCTGATGGTTTCAGCAGCAACCCTTCCAGCATCATTAATATTCAACCATTTACTGTAGTATCCACAAACACGTTTGGCCATAATCTCCCAGGGATCAATTCCCCTACTACATCTATCACATGTTGTGTTTGTAGTGAAGTCTTTAAATCAGTTTCCGTCTAATCAGTTCAGACGCTGAAGTGGTTTTGTTGAAGGAAAACAGAAAATCTGCAGGTGAGATTAAAAAGCGAGACACTATTCATGAACAGTGACGGAAGGAGTACTCAGATCCGTTACTTAAGTAAAAGTACGCAAACGAGTGGTAAAAACACTCCATTACAAGTAAAAGGGGAAGTACGTAAGTACCAAGTATCAAAACTAGCAGGTTGAGGAACGATTAATTGTAACTAATTTATATACTACTGATGAAATTAATCTCCGATATTTTATTCAATAATCCTGAGACGTATCAAACCTGCATTTTAGTAGTAACTATTTGCAATCTATTCTCAACTGTTTCTAACAATTATAATTTGCGAATAATATAGTGAACGTGTGTGTGTGTGTGTGTGTGTGTGTGTGTGTGTGTGTGTGTGTGTGTGCGTGCAACCGAAAGATCAGATATTTCAAACTTGAAACTTAAAATCATCGGTTTGAAATAAGAAGACTGGAAATCGACTCGAAATCTATACCACTATAGATAAAAAATTTAAAAAAAAAAAAAAAAATCACTGCTACCATCGCCACCAGCAACACCACCTCTAATACTGTCAATAAAATAATCAAAATTATGCGAGATAAGAGAGCTGTGGCCCTTTGAACACAAACACTGAGCTTAACTGTGGCTCTTTTGAAGGGCATGAGGAGGAGGGAATAAGAAGTGTAATCTTCTCCTCTTATCTTTAACAACCCCCCCCCTCCCCACACACACACACACACACACACACACACACACACACACACACACACACAAATATTAGCATCTGTTATCTCACAATTATCATATACAAGGGTCAACACCTGTTTCACTTAACCTCGTTTAATTAGGGGCCATTGAAGCGCTGCGCTCACAACAATACCATCCGACATGAAAAGGGACAGTTTGTTATGGTTCAAGTCAATAATTATGGCTGCGAGACTCGTGAAGGTTGAACGGACAACTGTTTGGTCATATTCATGTTCTCCATTAACAGTGGAAAAAAAAACCCTGCAGGAAGTCTCCAAGTCTCTCTCGGCGACGCTTTTACGCGTGCGTAAAATAAAAAAAAAGTTTCTTCTTTGTTTATTAGGCGTCATTTTATGCGATTGAGGGGGTTAATTCAATTCACAAACCGACAGATCTGGAGGTGATGAAGTGTCAGATGTAGGAAACGGGCAGGATGTTGTTAACTGAGATTCAGGTCCGTTTTTTTTTTGTTGGTTTTTTTTGTAAACTCTCCGCCGATTAGTGCGAGACGCGAGAAGTGTTAAATTCGTCGTAAAAAAATGACATCAAACGTGAAACCAAATGACGCAAAACATACAAATGGAAAGTATTAAATCTCCCCCAACTCCCCATGTCTCCTTGGTTTCGTTTATTTCTGTTGGTTTTAACCTGCAGTTTATGAGCCGTGAAATTATTTTTTTTTTTCAATAAAAGTTGTCGGTTTTCAAAACGAACAAAACAGATTGCTGATTTGCGAACTATGACAAACATGTAAGATGTTTTTGCTCGTCCCGTACAGAGATGATGAAGGTCAACTCTTGACTCTTTAGTCGCTTCTCCAAAGACAGACTTGCATTTGAATTGAAACTTCAGTTCTCTCCAGAAATCACCGTGTTGCGATAAGTAGCACATATTCAGCCTCTCCGGCAAAACGCTAAAAGGAACAGCGGAGGGCTTCTTTGATGGGATTTGTTGCCAGTGAAAGCTGAAGGGTCTTTTGAACGTACTTGTCAGTCAATACCAGTGGGACCTCCTCCTCCTCCCCGCTCCGCTCCGCTCCGCTCCACCCTCCCCCCCTGCTCTCACACGCTGGCAGCTGGGTGGGTATATAAATACACCCAGGACAAGGTTTTTGAGACTGTTACTCAGATTTGAATGAGCTGGGACGGACGCGCATTAAAGATGCCCGCATCGCAAACTGGATTTGGAAACTTCTTCTTGGAGAGGAGCATCGGCATGCCGACTGGATATCAGATCCCGGTGCTGGGATGCCCGCCTGGTGTGCAGCAGCAGCAGCAGCAGCAGCAGCAGGCTCAGCATCTGGCAGCGTTGGCAGCCGGGGTTCCCATAACGTACTCAGGACTACAGGGCTACAGCTTCATCCCCTATCCGCACCACAGGCACATCGCGCACATGGTGAGTTGATCATTCAACAAAATAACTTCGTCACTTGCATGGAAAACTGAGAGGGCTTCAGGGGCTGCAACGCCGTACTCTGATCTGGAGTGAGCTCAGCGTCCCTTTTCGAGATTTTAATGAGTCATTTTGTTTACTTCGAGTCAACAAACAAATGTCTGACGCCACTAAAATATGTGAGGATGTCTCCTCCGCGAACACGTCTGTACATCCATCACTCGGTTGTGCGCACCGGGTCAAGCGTCTCCAACTGCGCACTTGCTCCCGAGCTCGTTCTCATCTCCCTTCTTCTTTTTTTTTTTAAATTTTATTTTATTTATTTTCCAGAACAACGGTTTCGACTTGAAGGCCGCCTCCCCGTACCACCACGCTCTCCTGGCTCGCGCGGGACCTTTCTACCCTCCGTACCGCCCGGGAGCAGCCGAGGACCCGGGCAGAGTCGCCAAGGTGGCCACTCGCGAGAGCACGGGGGCGCTGAAAGCCTGGCTGAACGAGCACCTGAAGAACCCGTATCCCACCAAGGGCGAGAAGATCATGCTCGCCATCATCACCAAAATGAGCCTGACGCAGGTCTCCACCTGGTTCGCCAACGCGAGGCGACGCCTGAAGAAGGAGAACCGGGTCAGCTGGGCGTCCAAGGGGAAGTCAGACGAGGAGGAGGAGGAGGAGGAGGAGCAGGACGGGGAGAGTGACGAAGACGAGAGTCCCCTGCAGAAATGTCGTTTGGATGAGCGGGACGAGGCAGAGCCTCGGAGTGAACGCGCGGACGGCGGCGGCGGCGGCGGCGAGCAGGCCGAGAGCGCGTTGAGCAGCTCGGCACCTGCGGACGCGCGCTTGGAGACGCAGCAGCCGAGCAGCGAAGACGGAGAGCTCGGACTTGTCAAGAAAGTTGAAAGGGGCGATTCTGATCTCACGCCTTCAGCTTTGGAAAGTAAAGAAAACGTCACGAGTCAAAAACCCAAAATCTGGTCTTTGGCCGAGACCGCGACCTCGGAGCCCGTGAAGAAACCCCTGAACAGTATTTACCACCCCGCCGGGAAACTGTGGGCAGACTGGGCTTCAAGAAACGGACTGTTTGTTCCCCCCCTGTTGCACCACTCATGAAATCGTCTGAGCTGGTGTTTTGGACACACATGAAGGACTATTTCTTTTTTTTTTGATCTTCACATCTTTTGCACTTTAAACTTTTTTCAAACCTCAGGGACGTCCTGAAAGTTTGCAATGAAATGACCAAAGACTAAAACATGTTGTTGTTGTTATTGTACATAAATGTAGATGTATTTTTCCACCAACGAGCTGTAAATTATGTTTCCTTTGTCTAATCATGAAGAAATATTTTTGCTTAAATAAACTTTTTGGCTTCGAGCAAAATGACGCTGGTTTGGTTGTGACTTCATTAAATTAGAAATATGTTTTTGGGAACACAGAAACGATATTAAGCTTGACTGTATGAAAGTATGCTCCACGATTACTTTGTTTGGGGGCACGAAATTATCCCTTTTCTTCAGCGTGAACTACATTTAAGACCAAGTGCTCATTTATTCATGTAAACGGTGTTCCACAAGAGATTTGGGTTCATTTGCACATCAAACGCAGGTCTTTCTAATCAGGTTTTTGGGTCGACTTGTTGCTGGTTAATCTTTGCAATTAAACCTCAGGCTAGATAAAAAGTTTGTTTCTTTTTTTTTTATATCCTCCATAAAATCCTCTTTTTAAAAGATGAAAGGGCAGCAGGCCTTAAGTCCGTGGCGGTGTTGATATTAGTGGTTGGTGGGGAAGGGTTCTTCACCATCAAATCACATTAGTTTCTATGTAAATTCAAAGTGCCCACCTCCATTAATCCGGGGATAATGAGACAGCTCCTGGGGGGGGGGAGGGCTTGTCTTCTGTCTCCTCACCTCTCCATGCAAATCACTACAAACAGGAACACACAAGAGGGCAGATTAGCTTCGATCTGAGCTCCTTTTCCTCACAGCAAACAGATGAATACAATCAAATACTTAAAACAAAAAAACAAAAACAAAAAAAAAACTGTAAGAGTTGGCTTACTGTCACTCTTAAAAGGTTAGGGTCAACAGGTTAGGTCTTCAGCTGACCTTTCAACAGTGAACCTGTAGCGCCCCTCTGAGGAAATAAAGAGTAACTACAGCCTTGCTTATTCCAGGTTTTCAAATTGAGAGGAGTGTTGAAGGGAGGCGTTCAGGTGAAAGCGACAGAAACACGCACACAAAGAGGCGATGGAGATTCTTTAAAACCAACAGCGTCCCATTGTCTCAAATTGCGTCAAAACGTCCTCTGTTCTCGGAGAAATAACTGTCAAACACAGAGCGCACAGACACAATAAATATACACATATTGTTTTTAAATTAGTATGACTTACACTTTCAGAGTAGACTATTAAACTTAAAAAGTCCATCCACAATAAGCGTCCGCAAACCCGTGAATCAAAAAGAAGAAGAAGAAGAAAAAAAAAAAAAAACGACGTTCCGTTGAAATCCGGAACTTCCTTGAGAATCATCGCGTTTTAAAGTTTTCTTCGGGAAAACAAGGAATTCGCTGACATTTATCTGCACACCGAGGGGTACTCTGGAAAGATTAACTACCCATATCTAATTCGGCTAACTTTAATGCTGCTAATTTGCTAAAATAGAACCGCAAATAGGCTCCATCAAACGTGGCTCAAGACACGCTAAACCACAGGTAAACTAATCAAATATTAGGCTACCGGTGCTTCCTGGTGCATCCCCCCCCCCAAAAGCATCATGGGTACTGCCGGACTCTTATAGGGCCTGCCGGACCCATGATGCCACGTTGACCACGACACACACAAAAAAAGCACATCTAGTAAAAATGTACATGGCTTTGCATTTTAATGCAATATATGTAACATAACACCACAATGTTTACATGCAAATTAGTGCAAATATGAACAGAAGCCAAGTATATAATGAAACATTAAGATAATAACCACATCAAAAACATCCAACATCATGTAACTTTAAAAGTGCTACCAACTTCTGCTCCACTACAACGTCATTGTTTCGGAACATTATTTACATTTTAATGTTAACACTTGCAGCAAACAATCATTCATCTTTAGGGTTTGCAAAATACTGTACAAAGAGAAAAACGAAACAACACAGTAGCTCACAATCAGAATTATACATTAAAATGACAAATTCAATGTCTGCGATTGCGTTTCCTCTTGGGAGGTGATTTCTGATTTCCCATTCTCCTCCGTCACGAGGTTTCCTCCCTCACTGAAAAGGACATCCGGGGACGCCTGGTATCTCGGGTCATCGTCGTTTTCCTCAGGTGTACTCGGCACACACGTTATGACTTCTACCGGCAACAGGTTGTCTTCATTTTGACCTAAATTATATATTCCCTATAAGAGTTTAAAAAAAAGAAGAGCATTTTGGTACATTTGAACCTGTGATCTGTTTTTGGACATTATTTACAGACATACACAACTTGCATGACATTTTCAGATTAATGAATTTAAAAAGAAGCTTGTAATTGTAGACAGTTATTTAAAGTTCATTTAAAGGAACGGCTTAACATTTTGGAAATGTATTTATGTGATATATATTACAAAGTGTAAGAAGATAAATCTGTGCACTAAATATAATGGTTTTTTTTTTTAGCATGGCTTTGCCAAAAGCTAAAAAAAACATTTTCAGTTAAGTTTTAATAAGAAAAAAAAAAAAAAAAAAAAAAAAAAAAAAAAATGTTCCCTTGTTTATTATTAGGTAGTGTTCGGGGGATCTTTTATCATCGACCGAACTGTCGCTGTTTACCACCGTTTCCTGTCTTTAGGCTAAAATAAGCGAATCATCTGCAAGCTGTGGTGAAAGTACAGATTGAAAATGATTCCCTAAAGTGTGCCCGTCAAGTGGTTGAACTACTAACAATGATGAATGGCAAATTGCACTATTTAAAAACACGATCATTTATAGTAAATTGTCTCTTTTGTGTGAATCATGCTGCGTTCAAATGGGGTCGTATTTCCCACGTAGATGAAAAGAGTCCGTATGAACGGCGCCCTCTTGTGGTATTCACGATGTTTGAACCAAATTGTTTCTAGAAGCCTCGATTTAACGAATTGTGACGTGACTGCTGATGGAAGTTCATATTTCTTTGGAATATTAAGATAATATATTGTAATTTGAGTCACATAGAGTTTGTCTTCATAACTCAGATAAAAAGCCTACGTCTGAGGAAAATGTTGATCTTCCCAGCGGCCTCATCTTTTCTCTCGGTGCCTTTGCATTTCCTGCATGATGTTACCCGCCTGTTAGCTCGCTAAACTTGTTAGCCTCCGTGGCTTCTAGACGTCGTCCATATTGCCGTTGCCTGGCAACGCTGTTTTTACGACTTGACTTTTTGAACGCACGACTTCCCGTGTCGTAACCACGAGCTCACGAGGTCCCTTTTGAACGCAGCATTAATCATGAATGACGATGTTTTGCATTGTTTACAGAGCTTGATCGACTAATGAATCAATCAAAAAAGAAAGACAAAAATCAAATTTACCTTTGCACTTCTTTTGAAGCATCCCGGTTTAACTAACGCAAAAGGAAGAAAAGACAGATTATGAGTATCAGTATTTGGAGATGACTGAAATGTTACATCATTAAAGGTGTGTGGAACATTTAGAGCACAGCGTACCTTTGCAGAGAATAAAACTGGCTATACCGCAAATTATAACAAGAACAGGAACAAGAACGCAGATCCAAATTATATGATGTCGAAAATTCACTGTAAAGAAGAAGAGAAAAAACAATTAACCACAAATTGATTCTTTCAGTAACACAGATTCACAGTTTAACATCGAAGTAATACTACCCAGATTAGATCATTTAGGTATATGGTTGTTGTTTTTTAGTTAGAAGTATACAGAACTCTTGCTAGATGTACTTCAACAACAGGAAACAGTTCACTGCGCACCACAAAACAAACAAAAAATCCACCTCGATGCCCACTACATGTTTTGCATTTGAACAGAGGAAACGTTAAACAGAAAGGCTGCGTGGAAAAGAGACCACAAGTCCATTCTTCCTTTTTAACTCTGAAAGAGGGATTTCTTTAGCCATTAAAACACGGTGTGATCTACACGCTAGAGCGGTGTAAACAGTTTTTAAGAGAAAGCTGTTACACACTCAAAACCACAGATCTATACAGAATGACTTAGCACCTCTTCGCCTCCATAATTTCATTTTGAACAGCACATGACGTGTAACCGCACAGCTGCAGACGGTGGGAGAAATAATAGCGAGAAAACCTTTTACAGTTCATCAGCCCACGCACAACTCACCGCATGTGTTGTCATGTATGCTCTTTCCGCTTTGTTCAATGTAGTATCCGCTTTTACACCTGCAAAAGAAATTCACAAAAATTACAAGGATAATTTCTGGTTTTGTTGTGGCAGTTAAAAAAAAAAAATTCAGATTCAGGTGATTGTTTGTCCTGAAATCCCCCCCTCCCCCCCCCCCCCCCCAAAAAAAAGACGGCAGTTTGTTGATATTAAACTATTACGACATTTTTCATCAGAAGCATAGACGTGTGCAATCAAATCCCATTTTGAAACAAATTCTCTTTACAAAATTCTAATTCAAGTTTGAGGTCCTACTTAAAGAAGATTTTGGGAAAAATGCAAAGAGTTTAACAGTTAGAAAAGTTAGTTTATCATCCCAGCTAGTTTAAGGAATGTGTTCAGCGGGAAGGTTTTTTGGTTCCAGGATATTTTTCTCAAAAATAGTGTCATAAAACAGTGTTATAAAAAAAGAAAAGTTTTAAGAGAACGTTATTCTACATTTAAGAGGAACATTCTGGTAACCAAAAAAACACACAAAACTTGTCGCTCAAAACATCACGAGAACGTTTTTAGAGCAAAAAATGAAAGTGTTAAAATGACCCGTTTTGGTTTTGACAGGGTTTATACAAGAGGGATATTAATCTTTTCATCGTACTTATGGTAGAAGACAAGTATTCCCAACTATAACAGTGACTTTTGAACCCGACCGTATACAATACACAAGATATAGCAGATGGAGCCTTTACCACAGTCAAACCAAAAGAAACAAACAATCTTCTTGTTTACTGGAAAACACTTCTTTCTTTTCTTTTTTTTTAAATAAAATGGTAAACTAAGGCGATAATATTGACATTTTGTGTGCGTGTGTTTTTGGAGTGCTGCTGTCTCAGTTCATAAAGTATTACGAGGGTCTTAAACTGTACTTACACTGTCCACATCTCGCAGGCGCCGTCCCATGAGCTCTCATTGGAAAAAAACCCGTCAGCACATCTCTTGCACACGGTGTCGTGGGTATGGTTCCCTAAAAAGTCAAGTGGGATTGTTAAAATAATAATAATAAAAAAAAAAAAAAGAAAAAGAAAAAAAAAGCTTGTGAAATCGTTTTATCTGGGTCAAAAAGACGTGTTGTACCTTTGGGCTGAGCTCCATATCCTGGTTCACAGACTGTGTGAGGCACACAGGTTATACATTCCTCACTGGAGCAGTGGAATCCCAGTTTGCACATGCAGACGGTTCTTTTCGTCTTACTCTGGTGGACGACGACCTCAAAGTTTTTATCTGAAAGAAAGAAGAGGTGCGACATCTAAGAAAAAGTCCACCAACACGTATACGTGAAGGTTTGTTGCGCGGTTTGTCACGAGTTCTTACTTTGGTCACAGTACGGCTGACGCTCGCATTTGACGGCATTCGTGTGTTTGTCCTGATATTCGTTTTCCTCGCACTCTCTGCACTGAGGATCGCTGCAGGTGCTCATAGACATCATTCTGTTCCCTGAAAAACAAGTTGTTATATAGTAAAAAAAATAAAATAAAATAAAAAAAATGCATTATCTCATTATAGAATTGTATCGGACTCGTTTGTATGTGGTAAATGGGGACGTCTGACTTTCTTTTTTTACATGCCTGAAAACACTGATATCACTTTGTATATGTGTCTGCTGAATGCTAACTCGCAGATTATCTTCGCATACAAATTTTTTTTTTTTTTTTTTTTAAAATGGCGGCAACAGGGAACAAACTCGACCCACCTGCACCTTTAAGGAACGTTTGATTAACACTTGTTTAGTTTGTACAAAAATGCCAACATGTTTGAAATGTTTTGGAGATTCAAAACCTGGAGATCGGGGGGAGTGAAAGGAAATATTTAATCGAGATTTTCTTTACACCTAAGATATATAAATATAAATCTTGAGCCCATTTCCTACATTTTTTACGGTAAGTGAATGCAGACTCAAACAAAAATATAGAGGCTTTTTTGGGTGTCTGTTAGACTAAAATTCAGTGAGGTGACAATACACAAGATAAAAAAAAAACAACACGTTTACAGATATATTTTTCATGATGTAATGATGTGTGTACGTACCTGGACTACACATGTCACAGCAGTGCCCATTCCTCTCATACTGAGTTTGTGGATCACAGCTGGGCTGAGCAGCGGTCAGCGCCTGCAACGCAGAAATCATCACACGTTAAAATAAGAGGTCGTTTTTTTTTTTCTTGTACTGTAACTCCTGATAGGTTCTCTGTGATGTTTAACATTGGGTTCACTTCCTCAGACCAGACTATAATGGGCGTTGTGGAAAGTCCCGGAAACTCTGAAGTCTGAGCTCCAGCAGCAGTCAGTTGCATTTCTTTATCTATTCTTTTTTTTCTTTTTTTGCTGTTAATATAATTATTTTGGCATATCGTGATTCACACATCACATGATCACACTCAAGCTTGCGGTTGCGAGGAAATCGAAAGTGAAAGTACTTTTCAGGCGTTAAGGGTGTAGTAACCTTGAAACGACACGCTGGATTTGCACAATTTCGACAATAATTATATGAGATTAAAGCAACAACAACAACAACAACAACAAAAACACAGTTAAAGATGGATGTGAAAGCCAAGTGCTCGTATTCGGAGGCAAAATAACAAACATAGATGAAGAAAACGACATAACCTGCGCGACTTTCAATGATCAAAAATAACCAGCATTTATAGATAATAATCATCTCACTCACCATAACAACCCACGTCAGCAGTAAGAGATGCATGTTGATGAAGTGCAGTGTGTGCTCCTGTAGACCGTAGCTCTCCCCCCTCCAGATAGAAGTACGATGTTGTTCTGACACCTCTTCCTTCTATAAGCGTTAGAAGGGTGGAGCTTAAAGCATGGGGGCTTTTCCCCGTGCGGCTTTTCAATTGACCGTTTCCTGTAACAACGTCGACTTCGCCAAAGTCTAAAAGTTTTAAATACCACCGGAGTAATATTCCCCTCAAATATCAACCACTCAGACACGGCACGAAAACACGAAGTAGACGAGACCACGGAATACGTACATTTGTACAAATTAAACTTCTGTGACCACGAGTTAAGAAATACAGTCGGCTTATTTCAATAACAGTCATAATAAAACAAGCAGACTCAAAACTCAGTTTCAAATAAACATAAACAGGCATATCAGAAGTAAAACTTAGGAATGTGCTCTTTCGGTGTAATATTATGATATGTTATTGGATTATCATGCATTAGTGCCTGTTTTCTTTTTTTTTTTAGTGTCAGCTGCATCTATTCCAATGCATTGTATTCAATAAAGTAATTCCTATGTAAAATCTTAATGCTTTCTCATTATTGTCATTTTTGTTCACACTTTTGCAAACAGTTTGAAAATAAATCTTAAACCGCATTAGTAACTACAGCAGTAAAAACAAACTGATCTGAAAAGTAGATGTGTGAGGCTGCAGAAGATGGAAAAAAAAAATACCCACCAGGCACTGAATATACAATAAGATGCAATATGTGCAATACAGGATGCAATTTCCCACATCAAAGAAATCACGTTTGATTCAGACTTCTAGTGAGATTATTGAAAATTTCCCACTCGCAGACACAATCACAATCTGAACATATAGGCTGAATTATTGTGCACAGCGAAGCTCAAAAGAGAATTACACTTTGATTAAAAACACATTACATTACATTTCATTTAGCTGACGCTTTTATCCAAAGCGACTTACAATAAGTGCATTTCAACCATGAGGGTACAAAACCCAGAACGACAGGAATCAAGAAAATACAATTTCTTCAAGAAAGCCAAACTACAAAGTGCTATCAGTAAGTGCCTTTTTAAGCGCTACTAAAGTTCTACTGTTCAAGGTAAAGTCTGAAGAGGTGTGTTTTTAGTTTGCGGCGGAAGATGGACAGAGTTTCTGCTGTCCTGATGTCGGTGGGGAGCTCATTCCACCATTTAGGAGCCGGGACAGCAAACAGTCGTGAACACATTTCTTGAATACAGGAAGTATAGTATTTTAGTACATGTAGTTAACACATCCCACACCAAGGGTAACCATGCTGTGTTTTAAAAGGATAATAAGCTTTTATTAGGGGTATTAAAACAGCAATTTAAGATCCTAAGTGACAGAAACACTATATGTGGACTTCATGTTTTATTCACAAGGAAAATGACAGAGTTAGTACATGAATGTACAAACCATCACCTCATTCTGAAATGCTTCCCTGTTTTTATTATTCTCAACCCCACCTATTCTCACTAAACCCCCCCCCCCCCCCCCCCCCCCCCCCCCCGAGGCTGTTATGGTAATCCCCTATAGTTTTCAGAGGGGTTTTTCCCACGTGCTCACCATGTAACCGCTGTTGAAGATTCCCCTCTGCTTGTGTTTAAAGCTCTCAGACACGCACTTAGTTTTTTTTTTTTTTTTTTGTATGTATATAGTGACCACGTAACGTGTCCAAATGTGAGCAAGCTCTGTTGTTCATTACCAAAACAAAACGTCATGAACTCCTCCGATTCTGCTGCACGTGTATTCCTGTAACTACGGTACAGGTGGTGGCAGGAGCCAAAAAAAACAACCACAAAAAAAAAGAAGCACTGAAGCTCTCGTACATTCCTTCTTGTGCTGGAAATTCCTACCGATTCCTTTTGAATTTCATCCTCTTTGTCTGTGTAACAAATCAAAGCGCTGTTTTTGGAAAACTATGAGGAATATTGACAAAAAGACACAACTGACACAAACTTCACCTTTCAACTTCCATTAGAAATGCAAAAGTATCTTAATTGGGGGTTGAAGCCATGAAGGAGGGTTATTTTAACTTAAATCATACCGTCGTGATGGGAGCTGGTGATTTGAGTTTGTTTTTTTTAACATCTAAATTGAATATTTAGAATACTGAAGAAAAATATTAAAATGGACACAAAACCCCAAATAAAACATTTTTTGCTTACTACATATCGCTACTGCGTTCTCTGACAATTATCCAAAGGGACATCACAGCATCTGTATTTTCTGGCATCACGTGGGTTCTTGATGGTAACAATCAGCCTTAAATGGTATAAAATGTGGAAATTAAGGCATTAGAACTTTTATACCTGTTGTGCAGCCTGCATGCTTGCATTTGTTGCTACATGTGTTTGCAGGCGACTTGGCCTGGATTTTCTTGAATAAATGATAACATGAGAGACTTCTCCACACTAGCAGTCTCAGCAAAGCTATTAAGAGCGTTTATTGACAAAATCCATTTTATTACTGTATTGTGTTATTGGGACTTTTGTGCAGGGAGGTTTCCTCGCGCTCCCACCTGGTTAAAAAAAAAAAAAAAACAAGAATAAACAGCAGGTTAAACGCACTGTCTTGCATGTTCAGACATGTAACCTGACTGGAAATGTTTGCTGTTGTGCAGAGAAAGCGTCAGTAGGTGTGGCTGAGCAGCCTCTGACTGCCTGACCTGGAGGAGGTATATACCTGAGCTGGAGGAGGGCGGTGCTAAGAAGCAGTGCCACAAATCACTGCAAATCTCCCTTTTATTTCCCGTCAGTGAAACAGATCTCTGTTTAGGTATTGCATGTCAAACAAAACCGAGGCAAAAACAACTCTGTTTACATCTTTGCTGTAAGAGAGGAAGATTTGCATGAATTTGGCGACTGCATGGATTTTTGTGTGAAACATCAAATGCAGTGATGCCGAGTTTAGGATCCAAGAAGAAAGACAATCTGTCCAGAATGGACAGACACATTGGGAACATGCCACAGGTAAGATTTTAGCTTATTAATCAGACAAGAAGGTCAATAACAAGCAGGACGTTCTTTAAACCATCTTTATGAAAGTGTGAAATCAATCCTTCTGCAGCTGAGTCACTAAATACCCACAGCTGTCCTGTATTCTTGGTTCCAGAGAAAAACTCTCTCACTTTCATTAACGTCAGAATCTGTGTAGCAACAGGAGACCAAGGTTTTTCTCAGTTTACGAGTCTCTTGAGCATTTTGTACTTCCTCAATTCAACCTGACTTCCCTGCTGTCAGTAGTTTCCCACAATAGGACCACATAATTACTCAGAAATGTCACAGACAATGGTTGATTTAAGGAAGATAGCATGTTCCTGTAACAGTGTTTTAACAGGTGTTAAAGATGTGGACTGTACCCGAAGCTCGGAGTGACACATACTGGTATATGCTGGTGGCATCATACATATCTGAAGTGCTTCATGATAATGATGTATGAAAAGATAAGTGGTCCAAAGATTTAAAAACAAAAACAAAAAGGTTTCCAAATGGTGGTTTATGAATCATTTGCTTGTTGCCATCTATTTTGGTCACTTAAAATAAACTTTTTAAAATTTTTTTACCTGAGATTTCCCCTTTATTTACTGCGTTGTTGTGCTTTCAGCTGAGCAACGAGATGCAGATGAGCATCATGAACAGGGTGAAGAGGGGAGAGTTATCCATCGAGGATGCTCTGAACGAGGCCAGGAAGGACGGAGAGCAGCTGCTCAAACAGAAGAACGTGGCTGAAGAGGTACCAGGAACCAAACTCTGTTAATAAGTTGTGGGTTTTGGTAGCAGGAAGAAAACAGTCATAATGACCTGAGTTTGACCGTCGCATGGCTGTGCAGTAAATTTTGAAGACTCCAGAACTCTAGAGAGGAATTATGTTGATAGATTTTTTTATTTTTTTATTTTTTTTAACAATTAACGGTTAATATAAATATTCAGATTTGACTTTTTAGTATATTTTTAAAGGAATAGTTAGACATTTTGGAAAACACATATAATTTCCTTGCTGAGAGATCATGTTTGTGTATTAGCAGTTAGCATGTTGTCCATTTTTTTAATTAGTAGACAAAACAGAAATGTAATGTAGTAATTTCCCAGAGTCTTGTCATCAGTGCGAGGCTATTATCAATATGTTATATTAACAATATTAACATTATTATCCATTTTTGAAACCCACAGAGTATAATCATCCAACTCAGCCAAATTTTGTCTTTAAGCATGTTGTTTTGGTTTTCCGGCCCGCAAATGTACTTTTTTGGTTCGCTCTCATGGCGGCCGTTCTGTTGTTTTTGGCAGCTGTTTTCTCTGAAAAAGGTTAAAAAGCTCAGCACCAAACAGTCCACAGTCAAAGTCATCAAGTAGCTGGTGAAAATAAAGGGGATCATTTAGCAGCAAAAGAGACAGATATTTTCATAAGGAGCTGGTAGAGACCAAAAATGGAGCTAAAAGGAGAGGAGAGAATATTGAACCTAAATTCACCAGGTGGCCAAAAATACAATTTCTAATGGATGATTATGTTGCTGTTGAATGTGTAAAACAGGGACTGCTAACAAGTTCACCGTATGCTACTTAAAAGGTGATAATATGCTTGGTTTAGGAACTAGTTTCAATAAATATGTTGTTGTTGAGCTGTATTGGTTGGCGTTTGTTTGAACTTTGAAGATGGAGAAGGTTGAGCTCGCTTCTTCTGTTTGGCTCTGTATATCATGACACTGGCATCAGTGGTCTTTATTAAATCCCTGCTACCTTAAAAGGTAAAGATAGTACATGCATTTCTTCGTGAGTGACCTACTTAAAAAATCTGAGCCTGGACGAAGCCTGTCTTTTAAAACTACCCTCCTACTGTGCCCCACATGTGTCCTCTTTTGCTCCATTGTTGTGTTAAGAAGCTGCTCAGCCTGCTGGGTCAGTTAGAAACCAAATCTAGTTTGATGTGACCACAGCTATTTATATGTGGGAATGCGAAAGATAGTTTTTGTGTGACTTAGCAGGAAGCAATTCAAAAGACAAACAATTATTAACAAAAAGAAAAGAAAAAAAAAAAAGTCTTTCTGCATTGTAGTGACACTACATCATCTTTCCCTGGAAGGTTATTTCCCTCTGATTGTTAGATTATATATATTTGATTGCATCTGTCATTTGGGTTTGTCGTCTGTTGCAGGAACAACAACCCACGCAGTACAACTTCAGTGTTCACAAGCACGCCCGCTACAGGTGGCAGAAGCGAATTATTCAGGTGAGTCGGTGTACAGCGAGGCCAGCAGCTCTCTGAACCAGCAGGCACAACAATGCTTTGTACGCCAGCATGCGCAGCGTCAATCTATTTGATTGACAGACCTGTGGTCTTTTAAATTTGGTCACTTCTGGCTCTAAAACAATCAGAAAAAAGCAAGATGGCGACGGACAAAATTTGAACTCAAAGCCTCATCACAGTTGTTCACAAACCAACGGGTGATGTCACTTTTAGTTGCCGCTTGGCTACATAGCAATCCATCCAATTTGTTGAGATCCTTTATTAAAAAAAAAAAAAAAAAAAAAAAAGTTCTGTCTCAATCTATCTAATATTTATTAATTATGGATATTTCAGCTTGATCGGAAATGGTCCAGCAAACAACGCTGCCAGCCCCAAAGCCAGTCTGCAAATGTGGTTAAAACTGACCAATGCTCATTAACTCTAACTCAGACTCTCCCATTGTGAACATCCAGATCGATTTCAAGACCAAAATGCTGTGCAGCATAGAGAAAGGCATCATCAAGCGCCAACTTCCCTTCTCTATTGTCAAGAGTTGTGATGATGGAGTGGGCTCCAGGTTCTCCATTTCCTTCAAGGAACATCACGACTATGAGCTGGAGACCACGTCTCTGGAGGAAAAATACAAGGTGAATTTATACACTGTGTGGGTACATTTAAGTTAGAAAAACAAACCTGGAAAACAGCCCGGTTAATATTATAAAGTCATTTACCAATTAAATAATTTGTGCCTGGAGGAGGTAGGGTGTCATTCTTGTATTCCTTGTGGCCACTTGTTATTGATGCTTTCATTGGGGCTTTTATTTTTTTTATTATTTTTTTTTTTTTCATGCCTGTGATTCTCTGTCTTCGAGCAGATTATACAGCTTGTGAATCAGATCATTTATGGGAACATATACAGCAATCATGAAGAGGACGACGCAGAGACGCACCAGCAGCCCAAAGCCTCACAGAGCCTCCGGGAAGGCGTCCTGTTACTGCACCGAGGCGGCTTGGCCTCCTTCAAATGGGTGAAGTACGGATGAGTCGTTATTGCTTTGGTGTACAAATGTCGAGTATAGTTAGTGAGGAGAAGCTATTTGGAGATAAATATGTTTAATTAACTATGAATCAGATCTTTTATTCCAATTTCGGGATACATGTTAATTCTTAGCAAGTTTAAAGTTTATATTAAAGTTTCGCACCGGCGGAGCGAAAAAATTAAACATCCCCTCTGGAGGTATTTGGACAAAAAAAAAAAAAATGTGTCTAATATTATATTTAACCCCTTAAAAGTTCAGCTGACTAGTTAACTACTCCTTTTCCCTGAAAAGTCCAGAATCTATAGGATGAAAACAGTGCTGGGCAGAAGAGGTTTCATACTTCATGTTTTTTAGTTAACAGTATGTTGTCAGGATGACAAAAACCACGTACACGCTGCAGGTGAATATATAAGCAGCCTTTTAGTGTCAAACTCTGCACAAACATCACGCGGGAACATCAGAACGTACGAGTGAAGTCGCTATAAGCAAAACAAGGACCGAGAGCGACGGTAAAGTGCTTTTCACGCTGCACTTAGGCTGGGCCGGGGTCAGCCGGGGTTAAGAAAGCTTTCAAACGGACACAACCGTGGGACATTGCAAAGTAGGCACGTTTAGCCCCGAGTTTGTAGGTTTACCTCGAAAAAAACGTACTTAACACGGGGCCCAAAAGGAACCAGTGATAATAGAGGTTACAGTAAAGTTGTTTCTTGCTGTTAAAGAGTAGCATAGTGACGAAATCCAGAAAGGAAATATCAGTTCCAGACATTTATCCCAGGGTTATTGTATTGTATGGTGTGTTGTACAGCCTTGGGTTTTTGTTACAAGCCCTTAAGTATCTTCAGAAATGTTTTTTTTTTTTTTTCCCTTTCTTGCTAAGTGCTGATGAGAACATTGATATCTCCACAATAAATATGAAGCAAGAAAGTTGTAAGTTTCTGTATCTATCAGCCTTAGATCAAGTGAGTTAGCTGCTTCCTCTTATCAACTTCCTGGACTGGTAAACCAGTTGTCATTCATTTTTCTAAGTTTAGTTCCTCAAACTGAAGCTAGCTTTTCCACTGTGTTTTATAATAGGTAGTTTTATATTTTGCTGAAGGACAGTTATGAGAGCGGTATCGATCTTCTGTTTGACATACTTAATGTAATGTAAAGATAATAAGCGTGTTTTACTTTTTTTTCAAGTCTTTGGTGAAACATTCTGCCCTCTCTTTGTTACTTTAAACTGAAAGTAGTATTTTTGGTTTGGTTATAGTATAAAACAGTAAAGTGCATTGATTTCAAGTATATTTACTCCCTGCAAAAACAGTATAGAACAATTATAATGCATTCGAACGGAGTCGTATTTACAGTGTACACAAGAAAAGTCCATATGAACCCTCATGAGGTATTCACGACATCGGAACTAGAAATGTTCTATAAGTTGTGACGTTTTTGCTGATGTTTACAGAAATGTCAGAGGCCATGGAAGTTCATTTTTTTGTTCTTCTTATATATTGTAATTTTGGCCATGTAGAGTTCGTCTCAGCATTAGTAGCGCACGTATTGACGAGAGCTCAGCGTAGAATTGGGATGCGCCTCAGGCCTTGTTGTTGCTGGCTACGCTACACTTCACCCCCCCCCTTTCCTCTGTTTTGTTCTAGATATGAGGTCCAGCTCCACCCAGGCCAGCTGACAATGTTCCCCTTTAAGTGGCGAGGCCCCACAGACGGCGATGTGACGTCGTCGCTGCCGGTGACCATCGTGGTTCACCTGTCGGACGGCGACACCAGCGTGACGAAACCTGCCAGCTCCGACACTTTCAGTCTGATCACCCACAAAAACGAGTACCAGTGAGTGAGACTCATCAAGATGTGGAAATATCCCAACAGCAAGCAGTTCATGAATTCTGTCTGTCAAATGAATTTACCGCTGCGTACAATCTTGCACTATCTTTATTCTAATTGTAGCAGTAGTTTTATTATGTGTATAGGCCTGGATGGTGAACTACATTTATCTTGGCTAATTAGGGAGTTACGTTCTGTTGATTTTTTTTTTTTTTGCAGGTTCAGGGTGCCGGTCCCAGACCAAACAGCCGCCCCCGGTACCGTCCAGAGGGAGCGGGATGCTTGGGTCCAAGCTATCCACAAACTGTGCTCGGACTGGAAGCGGAAGTCCAGAGGTGAACACATGTTCGTCGAGGCAAAGACCTTCCGGCATCTCAGCTTACACGAAGAGGACAACGACACAGATCTCGAGTCAAGCGATGAATTCGCCAGCGGAAGTAACTTCTCCCGTCCACCTGAAGATAAAAACGCAGATCTGAGACCTTCCAGTGGCGACTGTTCATCAGCTGGTGACACAAAGCCGGTTCCTAAACCTGGCAGCACTACAAAGACCAATGTTCAAGTTACAGGACCTGATATTTTGCCTCCCGTCCCTTCACCAACCTCTCCCGCAATGTCACCCGCCTCCCCTCCACCTTCATCCTCCAACGCTGCCCCCTCGTCCTTTCCCTCAGTCCCCGAGCCTCATCCCCACGAGTCAGGCATGAAAGGGCCACCGCCACCGCCACCGAGCATCCCGGCTCCCCCACCTTTCCCCTTCAAACTGAAGCCCAATTTAGGAAAACCACGCACCAAGGCTTTCCACTGGGACCTCCTTACCCCCGAGAAGGTAACACTGTCGCTTTTCACTTAGAACTTCATTCATCAGAAGACGGGACATTACTATATTTTCAGAGTTAAGGGTAAAGCTTATAAAGGGTCTCATTAGTGTGAATCACTCATATTTAACTGCAGAGTTTTATAGCATTGGCCAAAAAAAACAAAAACAGGAAAGGTCAGTTTCAGCTTGGTTTTACTTCCTCATATTGCATCATTGTTGGGAGTTATTCTTTGTTTTGTCACTTTGTTCTTTCGAAGTGTTGTTCTTTTGTGATTTTAACATCGGTTTCTTCATAAAATACTGAATCAATTATTATTATTTTAATTTTTTTTTTTTATGGCAGATTGCAAAATCCTTTTGGACACAAGGAAGCACCGAGAGGACTGAAATCGACAAGTCACGCCTGCACGAGCAATTCGCCTTGAAAGATCTGGGCTCGTTTAGTGCGGCTGAGCCGAGTAACACGCAGCACATTTTGCTCAACCAGAAGATTGCACACAACTTCAGTGAGTAAGCACAACAGCGAGAGCACGTCTCCGAGCAAGGAGATCATAAATTCTGTCAGCAGCTTAGGAAGGAGTTTAGACTTTCTCAGCAAAAATAATGAGTAATTTGCACATTTTAATGAAAAGCCGTTCTTCCGGATTAAGTCAAATAAAGGAGCTCATTCTTTTAGTAAAATTGAAATGTTGTGTCTCTTCACAACCACCAGAGGGAAGCACCACACAGAGAGAGAGAGAGAGAGGTAAAAGCAGTGTTAATGCCAGGCTCGTTCATTTTCACAAATTAAACTTCAATCGGCCAATTAGGAAAAAAGCTGACCTCAGAACTGTTTAAAGGAGAACCCCCCCCCCAAAAAAAAAATGCTGCTATATTTCCCTTTTTAAATGATTGTTGAAACAAAGCACCTTTAAAGCAGCTAGATGGCTGTTCTATGGGTGTGCCAGCAGGGGGCAGTGTGTCACCAACCCAGCAGTGCCACGGCCTCCCTGTGAAATCTGCAGAGCAATAGTAGAGTGGAATATATTCTACTCCTCATCTAATGGCTTTTCACTTTTGATTAGCTGAGTGTGTGTGTGTGTGTGTGTGTGTGTGTGTGTGTGTGTGTGTGTGTGTGTGTGTGTGTGTGTGTGCGCTTTTTTTTTTTTATATTTCAAGACCCCAGCCAGTGGGAGAGTATTTCAGAAGCCTCCTCTCACAGGTCCTCCGAGTGGCACCTTCACCGTTGAAGTGATCCAGATGTGGTTTAGTGGCGGTGGGCTGCTCAGTGAAATCAGTGTTACTGTGCAGACTGGCGACATAATTAGAGTTCACATGTTCATGAAATATGGATGAGTTGGAGCTGAGCGGCAGTGATTTCCCTCTGTGATGCAGAACACTCTTTTGGCATTCGGAGATTTTTTTTTGTGTTGCTCCTCCCTGACCTGGAAACTTTTGGTTTTGTTCAGGAGCGAGGTTCTGAGTGATGACTGCCTGCGGGCAACTCGAGGCCATGCATCTTTCTGCTGCAAAGCCTTGGAAAAATTTAGACATCTGAAGAATAGAGGAATTCTCTTCTTCTTCGAGTCCTATTAACACCAATTACAGAAGGTGACGTTTCAATACTCTAATAATAAAAATAGTGGTGCAAGCAAACTTGTTTAAGTGTCAGCAAAGAGTGTTTAAAGTCTTAAAAGTACTGGTTTTAAACGTGTCTATATTATGGTGTTGTTATAGTAGCATTTAATGGCTGCAGAGTCAAGTGCTCTGTTTCCAAATGACATACTTCCCTTGGGACACTAAGAAATCCTACTCTTTACATATTAGGACTCTTAATTGTGTAGTACTTTTGACAATAGTAGTGCTGCTTCAGTCAGCACACACTGCTGTTCTGCACTCACCGGAAAGCACCTCAGCGTGTGAACGCATCACCCGCCAAAATATCTGCAGCTTTAATGGTTTTACCTGGAAATCAACCTGTTTTCGTGCCCTTCTGTTTAACGCACTCAAAAAAAACACTGATTCTTCTGTCCAGCAGCAGAAGTGAAACCTCCCACTCCCCTCCCCTCCCCCCCACCCACACACACACACACACACTTTTGTGAGGCGTTCAGGAACAGCTGCAGCTTCCTCAGACGGCTTCATTTAAAAATTCTTTACGCCGGTGGCCCCGCCCACTTCCTCTACGTAGCCAAGTTTAGGGTGGAAAGCTTCCAGCGTATTCACACTTCCTTTTTTTGGACTGTTTTGAGTGCGTCATCCCGGTACTAGTAGTGCACTGCATGTTTCTGTACTGGACAGTGTGAACGCACTCATGCACTCAAAAGAGCGAGTGCAAGTACAACATCTGGCACACGGCTAAGGTGAAGCTAATTTTTTCCTGTTTTATAAACTAGTTTCATCAACTTCATTATAATTCATAAATTGTTTTAGGTTGTGTATGTCCAACCATTACCTCTCAAATATAATGGAACAAAAACATAAGGTCAAATGCTACTACTGAAGTAAGAAAGCATACAAGTACTCCAATTTTAGAGTAGTTATAGTTCATTAATTTACACTGACTTTTAGGTACGTTTTAATCAATAAGTGCTGTTTTTGTAATAGAAAACAAAGCCTTATATGGAAAAAAACAAAACAGCTGTTAATAGGACTTCTCTTTCTCTCCTTTTCCCCATCTCTTGGCATCCACCCCCCCTCAGCCGCGCGCACACACACACACACACACACACACACACACACACACACACACACACACACACACACACACACACACACACACTCCCCCTCCCTGCTCTTGTTTGCATGTTTATCACCACAAAACCTGCCTGAATTTCTGCTGTTTATTCAGTTCATATCTCATTCTTCACCACACTATTTATCCACCTGATCCCACTGCGCCGGGACCCGGTGTGCATGCAAAAAAACCTGCCGCTCTTTTAAAAAAACGTTTTTGACAAAGATAGAAACAGCTCAGCAGACACCGAGACTCCACCTCGATCAGATAATATCACAAGTATGCGATCAATAATTAACGAGCAAACTCAGAAGTTATAATTAGCTCCGCCCCCGCACCACCACCACCACCACCCACCCCCTCACTTTATCCACAGCGACTTTAAAAACATTATGTTGTTTCCAGTTACACGCTGAGGCAGATGGAGGTAGACAGCTTGAGCGGGAGGTTGTTTTACTACAGTTCTGCAGTTTTGAGGTGTTTTATCTGGTAATGAACGGGATGCTTACGGGAAAACGAGAACATCACCTGCACCAAGAGACCGTTACACAATCCTGCCATGATCCATGTACTTATTCATGCTCCACAGGATTGAAAAGACCTTTTGGATTCTGTAGGAAAATACCTACATAGATGAAAGACTAATGATCGGCTCCTCTCTGCAGGACACCAGAATGTTTAAATCGGTTAAATCTGAAGAAATGTAATGTCACCTTTATTCACAGCCTTTGCTGATGTAGAAACGCCAATACAACACAGTGGGAATACTCCATTACAGGCAAAAGCACTGCATTTAAAATCTTAAGATAAGATAAGATAAGACTTTATTAATCCCGCAGTGGGGAAATGTAGTTGTCACAGCAGCATAGGGACACAGTTAGGAAAAAAAAGGCAAGCACACAGTAACACAAATTTACAAAGTAAACATACAATCAAAATAAAATAGGTAAAAATATATTTTTAGAAAAAGTAAAAAAATAATAAGACCAATGTACAAATATACACACACACAAGCTATATACGCAAAAATAAATGTACGAATAAAGAAGTATTTATAAAGTATAAAAAGTACGGGTGCTGCAGACTGAGACACTATTATATTATTTATACTAATGTGTCAGTGCTAGTTACTGTATTATATATTCAGTTTTACTTATATATCTCTGAATCACAACACAAGTCTTACAGAAGAGAAAACACGTTTTCCACATGTGATCACATGTATGACCCATGTTAACCACATGTTGCCACATACTGTAACGAGGGGAAAACATGTGGAAAAGTTTTCAGAAGAGAATCTACATGGGCTTCACATATGACACCATAAAAATGTTCCAGGACCACATATTTCTAATGGGCAGAATACATTTTTTAAATGTGCACAATATGTGTATGCGGTCACGAGATTACACGAGTTTTTTCACCTGTGAAATTCGTGCGGTTTTCATGATTTCAGGGAGATTAAAATAGTAAGTTTAAGATCTTACATTATAGAAAGAAATCCAACAATTCAACAATACCAAGTGACAGTTGAGAGGAAAAACTCCCTTTCAAAAAGCAGAAACCTCCAACAGAAGCAAGCTCAGAAAGAAACTCAACAATTTCAAGCGACAGTCGAGAAAAAAACCCCTCCTTTTTAACAAGAAGAAACCTCCAACAGAACCAAGCTCAGAAAGAAACCTGATAATTCAAAATTTCCAAGCGAAAGTGGAGAGGAAAACTCCCTTTTAACAGGAAGAAACCAACAAAACCAGGCTCAGACTGAAACCTAATATTTAACAATTCAAAGCGACAGTGGGAAGAATTAACTCCATTTTATCAGGAAGAAACCTCCAACAGAGCCAGGCTCGGAGGTGGTCTGCCTCGACCGATTGGGGTGAGAGGAGAGCAGAGTACGAAAAGAACAGCGTAGAGAGACGACAAACAGTAAACACTGGGCAGGTTGGTGGGAACAGTTAACTACAGATCTAGAGCTAGAGGTAGGAAGAAGAGAGTGGACAGAGGAGAAAAAGCCCAAACTACTGGAGAGAGAAGACACGCGAAGATAATGAGACGCGACGGCGGCATATAAATGCAGGGAGAGTGAAAGCAGACGACAGGAGCTCGGCGCATGGTGGGAGGTCCCCGAGCAAACCTCGGCCTCGAGCAGTATAACTGAGGGATGATTCAGGGTCACCCGAGCCAGCCGGTACTATCGGCTTCATCCAAAGGGAAACGATACGTGGAAATAGTCAAATAAAACACTTCACATTTGTACTTAGGTAGAATAATAGTTGTTCTTGTCCCTAATTAGGTGAGGTCCACATTGGGTTGGCATGATCAAAGCGCATCCCTGTTTTGAATGTGTGTCCGACTAGTAGGCTTATTTACCTTGAGAGCTCCAGCGCACGCTGCCTGTTTAATGACTGGAAATGTCGCACTCCTAATTAAAAGTACACCTGTGGCTTCCTACGCCCAGCGGGACACACTCTCCATCTCCATACTCTAATTTGCCAGGGCAATGCCCAGTTTGTCTGAGTGCCAGTCTACAAAGGGCTTAATTTGCACTTGTGTATGTGTGTGGGGTTTTTTTTGGGTGGGGAGGTGGGGGGGAGGGGGGGGGGGGCAGATGAGACAGCCTAACCCTGACTCATGAGGACACTAGTACTTCTCGAAATTGTTTTTGATGTTTGATGTTGTGATTCCTCACTTGAAAAAAATGTGACATGAAAGCCTCTGTTGGTCCTGGTGAGGGAATTACTGTCTCAAGCCTTTAATGTCAAGGATTTTGAAGCGTGTTGATTGCAGCTTTGTACCTTTGAAAATACCTCTCATTTATTTGATCCACTTTGTCATGAGCAGATTTTCAATCAGCTGGATGGTTTGAATTCACTGGTTCAACCCCGTCTTTGGACTGGAAACGCTGAAAGTCAACCTTTATGGACAATTAAAGAAATAGTTTAACATTCTGGGAGTTATGCTTCTTCGCTGGTAGGATTGGTAAGAGGATTGACATCACTTTTATGTCTGTCTTTTCAATACGGACCCAGCAGTGGGTTTGCGTAGCTTAACTAAATACTATTTGATATTCGCTGGGAACTGTTTGACTGTTATTCAAAGACCTGTGTTTTTGGCGATGCTCGTCTTACTTTGTCTGGTGACAGAGTAAGACAGCGATTGTTGATCTGTGGATGGGTGTATGACACGCTAGCTTTATCTGGCAGAGTTTGCACTGCATCTTATCTTTGTTTTTATGTTTCAAGAAGTTGGAAACAGAACTTTTTGACAGCTGTAGTCGTTTTTTATTTTAGCTGCGCCGACTGTCGCTCACGGCTTCGGTTTTCTTCACTGTGGATATGGTATGGGAACTCTATTATATTATTATTTGTTCAGCCACTCTGAAGAGCGGACCAATCAGTGACATGCGTTGGTGGTTAACCCTCTTTGTCGGCTGATTTTTGGCGCATGTTGATTGGTTAAAATTATGTTTCTCTATGGAGCATGGCCACACCCATATTCACGCAGTGAAATTGTTCACACCAGGCTAGTAGTTTTTGCATGTTTCTACTGTTTGTATTATAGCATTAAGCCTCACAGTGCCAAAACACATTTTACTGCTGCCTGGTAGTAACGTGTACTTCTGCTCCTCCTTTTGTTGTTTAATGGCGGTTGGCAAACAGCTTTTAGGTGTATTACCGCCACCTTCTGGTGGTAATAACACACTACTAGCAGGCATCAATAAATACAAGGGAATTAAGACAAGAGGATAGTCACATAAACTATCTAATTTATATTCTTTGATTTGCTAATTCTGATCCAAAATTTGCTAAATTTGCTCAGCCAGCCTCAGAGTCTTACTGGCTCAAGTAACTGTATTTTTGTAAAATTCACTATATATTTTCCACACATGTCTAAATCTCAGAGGCACCTCATGAATTCTTCCCCACAGCTCCTGAATTATGCAGAGGCGTTTACTATCAAACAAAAAAACAACAAAAAAAAAATCCCATCAGCTTTGACTTTATAGGATGCAAATTTTGTGTTTTTCCCTCAGGCATTTGGGAGACAGTAATTAAGCAAAGGACCTCTTTTTGTCTTATGAGTGCTGTTCTTTTTTTTGTCGTTTCATCGGAGGATAAGAAGCCTATCTATCAAGAGGAAAGGCTCTCATGTACCATTGAGTGTGTTGACTTTTTATTTTTTTCTAATCTATTGTTCTTCCAGACATTTTCCTCAAAAGTTTCCCGGTGCTGCCGGGAGAGCTGAAGGACAAACTGTTCATCGTTAATGAGGAAGACGGAGGCCTGTCTGATGAGCACATCACCTCTCTGAGGAGGTATGACTTTGTGCCCACAAGAAAAAAAAAAAAAAAAAAAAGGAAAAATCTGATTTGTATTCCTTCCTTACAGTGTAACAACTGAAACTGAGAGGTGAATGACTTATTGTGCCCAAGTCCGTGGGTGGTTGATGTGCGTTTTCATTGGCAGAGGCAAAAAAAAACAACCAACAACAACAAAAAAAAAACACGTTGGAAACTACAGCAGCCTGAGCAAAGCATCAACGAGGGGATGTGAGCGCATGGCGCTGCCAGGTCGATGTGAAACAGGGGCAACGGCTGCCAGTTCAGGTGAAGAAGACGCACGCTTTGCACAGCAGTCTTCACTGTGTTCTAATACTTAAAGAGCAGATGCCAGAACCTTTTACTAGAACAGCTCACTAATAAAAGTTTTATCTCGGTTTATTTGCGGAGATGGAACCTATTGACATGCCCAGAGGAATAAGAGCGTGGGTTAAAACGCACCCCCCCCCCCCCCCCCCCCCCCCCCGCCACCCTCCGATTCTTACCTGCGGTTTACTGTCGTGGCTTCTAGACGCTCACCTCCAGGAAGGCAGGAAGGGATGTAATGCACTGTGTGGAGGATTTTTATTTATCCTATGAAAACGTAATATATATTTTAATGCGTTGTGGCGTATCGGCTTGAGGAATACAATCTTGAAAGGACCACTCCCAACAGGTGCTGCAATATTAATGACCGGTAGCTACTCCGGTGGCAGCGCACACAGGCCTGACCGGAGAGGAAGTCTGAATGCCTTTTGGTTTGCAGATTCAGTACAGTAAATGGCTGTTTCCATCAGCATCTCCTCTGCTTTATAGAAGCTGACGAGGACTATCAGACCTACTTGACTTTTAATCCCCTTCCTTTTCTCCGGGCTGCTGCTGGAAATCAATCGCATGGCATCAGTCCAAGGCAGTGAGGGGAGGGACCATGTGATGACATGAGGGGGCAAAGGTCAAAAACGGGAAAGTATGTACGAAAAAAAAAAAAAGAAAGAAGAAAAGCACGCCTGACTGTGACATTCATTTTTTTTTTTTTTTTAAAGGAATCTGCAGGACGAAATGTATGTTTTTATTCGTCCGCTGGACGGTTAAGGACCGACATTTTGGACAGTTGCGTTTGATGTTTTTTTGCTCTTTACAGTTTAACATGACATCACATAACATGAAAATGTATATATTTTCCTTCAAGTCGAAAATGAGCTCAATTCTTGAAACCCATTTTCAACATTTGATTCTGAGATTTTCAAGGGTCCTTGTAAGGGGCGTAAAACGCAACAGTTTTACTGGCAACTAAAAACTGGACTCTATAAAAGCTAAAGGAGGTACTTAGCAATCAGAAAGTAAAAATCTACACCTGACTGAATGGATTCAACTAGCAGGAATCTAATCCATAACTCATTTTACAGCAGACTGTTTGAGGACACTTGGGTCTGTCCCCGAAGCAATAAAATATTCACTCTGGCACTTGAAGGTTTCAGCTTTGGAGGGAAAGTTTCTCAAACCTTCCTCCATTCTTTGAGAAAGACATTTTTGTTTTGTTTTTGTACATGTGACTATTTTTATGTTTATTCGTAACAATGCGTCCGTGGTGTCGTTGTTTCCTGTCTGATGTTAACCCCTTTAAGCACCGACAGTGTAAATCTATATAGGACAATGTATTAGATCATTATGTGTAATGTGTTCCACGAAGTTTAAGAGATTCATCAGGTGAATACCCTGAAGGAATGATAATGTTACTCTGTATGTCCCATATGAGTAAATAAGCAATTGTTTTCTGGCACTGTTGCCATAGTAACTTAAAAAAAAAAAAAAAAGATGATTTGCCAGTGTTTCTGTTGATAGTTTGTTTCCGCTCCCCCCAAATAGAAAGCAGAAACAAACAAACACAACAACAATTGTTTCTGCAGGTTTATTCATCTTGGACATCATTTTTGTGACTAAGAACCAAACAAATCGCCTTATTTGTTACATTATAATTGCCCTTCATTGATTTATTAACCAGGGTGCATTTATTAGTTTAAATACTGGTCACATAAATATGTGACATTTACACATAAATACTATATATTAAAGACACAAACAAAGCAGCTGAGAACAAAATCAAACTATATACGGGATGATATAACAGATATTAAATATCTGAGATATCGTGTTCAAAAGAATGGGACAGGCAGGCGGGCAACACATAATCAGAACTTCTCACTGCCACAAACCAAAGCAGGTTTTCAGACTCAATAGAAACTGAAGGCCGTCGACTGAAACTCAAAAGACCGGAGGTGATTGCTCACATCTTTCAGATTGAGAGAAAATACAACCGTCTAAAATGTGTAAAATCCACCACGAGAACAGAATCAAGCAAGAACTCACAAAATCCTAAACAGCTACGAAACTGGAGTCATTCAAGTGCTCGATACGCGGCATACAGACTTCAAAGTAACTTGACAGACACACCTTGACGGAGCTGGATGAAAATATGTGGAATATCACAAATGTTATTTTTCCAACAGCTCAACTTTCATATTTACAGCAAAAGGAACAAAGTGTGTTGTAGTTATTCTCTCAAGTAAACTGGAAGTTGAGTTGTCACCTCCGTTGATAGATCGGGTGTCTCTAACTGTCGTTTTCTTCTTTCCACTTCACACAAAATGGAAGGTATTTCTTCGTGATATGAAATATTCACGACGAAATAAACAACATCCGGGTTTAACGCTGTGTTTAGGTACCATTTAACACTTAAAAACTCTGCTGATCTGCTTTGTCAGAACTGTGAGTGATCTGATCAGATTTGAATTCACACGGACCAAATAATCAAACAACTGATGGATTGATGCTCGAAAGTCTGTGACATCCCATTTTTTCAACTGAGCTACAGAGGAGGAAAAACAAACAAAATAAATACGGGACTCTCTGGAGAATTAAATCAAGAAAATGCTTTTTCAAATAATAAAAAGCACAAGTGTAGAAATAAGCAGTAAAATTGTCTTTTTTTTTTTTTTGTTGAAGGTACGTGCCCACCGTGGATGATGTGGAAATGTACAAATCACACAAAGGACCCGTGACAGAGCTGCATATTGTGGACCAGTACATGCTGGAGGTACAGTTTTCACTTCCTTATATTAACAACACACTTGCCATACTATTAGTTTTTCCTTTTACCAGAACATAACATATCCTGTTGGATTCGTCCACCGATACCTTTGCCGAGCAGAATCCAACGCCGGTCCTGCTCGTGCAGCTTTTTCTTTGGCGGAGCTCGTTGAGCCTTCGATCGCTTTGCCTCCTCGCTGTGGGTGTCATGACGAGCTTCATCTGGTTTATCACCTTCCTGCAAGCCTAGCAGTCATCTGGCCTGCATGTGGCTTTGCTCAAGGATTGCAGGAGAGCGTAACAGATGAACAGCCATGATCAGCCCACGGTGCCATCCGACAATATTTGGCACGAGACATAAGGGATTTTATATAAAAAACAAAAAAAAAAACAACAACTAGAATTACCACCACACGGTCGCAACCCTCCAGCAACCAGTCAAGTCTCAGGGTACACCGATATCAATGCACTCGTATTGTATAAGTAGTGAAGACTTTGACGGGATTTGACCGACAAAAGCTGATTCTGATCGAACGCAAAGTTTCCGCCTCGACAGCAGACGAGGCTTCAAACGCGAGTGTTGCTGCAAAGAAGCTGCAGAAAACGTGGATGCTTCGCAGACATCTCGACGTCTGAGGCCCAGATGGCGGGATGTTCAAGACGTCGAACCCCAAATTGCTCCTGATGAGCAGGCGAGCACCAAGCAGTGTGTGAACGTGTGTGCGAATGGGAAACGGCGTAAAGTGCTCTGAGACCGCCGAGGTGATAAAGCGCTATTTAATTGCAGAGCATTTCCATCTTCAACCCGACAGCAGAGAAGATCTTTACAATCAGCACAGTTTCAAGGTGGACGGCGAGGATTAGCAGCCTGGTATTACCGGACTCAAGACGCACTGCTTGAATATAGTGGTTTTAAAATAAAATAAAAAAAAAAAAATAAAATCCACAATCATTACGACCCATTACGATCTTTCATCTTTATTATTACTTGCGGGTCGAATGCGTTCTCCACGTGAAGACATTCAACGTTCACTTTTCATGTGCTTTGTTGGGTACTTTGGTAACCGCACTTTGCGTTACAGCCTGCAAGCTACTGTGTAATTATTTTGGGGTAAACAGGTTATTAATAAAACCACAGATGCAAAAGTTTGGCCACCCCTGAGCAAATTTAGTTAATTTTTGAATGACAGAAAAAATAAATCAACTCCTGCAGCACGCAGATATTAAAGCTGCATCGTTGCTTTATAGTGCGTTTTGTTGTTGTTGTGGTATTTGCAAAAGCGCCGTCAAGTCTTTCTCTTCTTGATTGAGGAATTTTCACCCACACATTTAAAAAAAATGATGTTCAAGCATTAAACTCCACCTTGCATTTCTTGTCCAATGGTGGATTAGGTGTGCAGCATTGTAAGGCTTGCAGTTGCTTTCGTTTCCTGACAGCTTGACTGCGTCGCCTTTGCATCCTGAATTTGCTGATATTTAGTGGAATCCACTGTTGCGTGTCTCCTGCGCCGCCGGCTTCCTCACAACCCCAAAGCAGAATATGTTTACACCCCCACGCTTAACACTTGGCAAGGTCTTCTTTTAATCAAATACTGCTTCCCTTTCTCCCGAAACATACCTTTGGTGATTGCGGCCTAAGAACTCAATTTTAACTTTACCTTCAGGCCTTGACTTTTGTGAGCAGGATAGGTGTCCTTGTGATGATTCTTCCAAAGTGAACCCTGTTTGTTCATCAGTGCTGCACAGTGAAACAGTACAGCGCCTCTCCTGTGTCAGCTGAACTTTCCAGCAGCTCCTTTGTAATCATTGGAAGGTTTCTTCTCTTTTTACTTTCTGCCCGGCAGACAAAGAGTTTTGTCGGAAAGTTTTTCTTGGTCTCCCAGATCTTGTTTTCCACGGTTCCCCTTAACAGACATTTCATAATGGAATTTCAGGCAGCGCAAATTGCAAGATGGAAGCACTCTTAAAATCTTTTTTGCTGCTTTCGCTTGTTTTGTAGGCATCCGTTAGCTTCATTTTCAGATCCTGAAACTGTTGCTTGGTGGAGCCAAAGGTCGTTTAGCGTTGCCATCAAATCTGAAGAGTCCAAATTGATCAACTTCTGAAATGTCTTCAGTTGACAGCTTGAAGTGAAAATTTCTGACCTTACAAGTCCTACTGATTCAATTACGGCCTTTTGATGGTCATGTACATTTCACGCCTAGAAAAGGCAAATTTGACTCCGACACGGTAACCTCCAGCGCACTGAAGGGTGAATGACATACTGTGATGTGATAACTGACTGACGTACCTACATTGTACATTACAGATAATTGCAAAAAAATTGTTTTAATATAAAGTTTCAGAGCAAGATGTAGTTTGACACCTTTTCATTCTCGTGAAATGCTCGAGTCTGCCGGTACTCTCTTTGCCCTTTGTAATTATTGTTACAGTAATTCAGTTTTAGGTGCCCTTTAAACAGCTGTTTTACTCCCTTTTTTCCTCATACTTCTTGACTCGTACCCACAGTTTAGGTATCCAGAAAACAATTCCTTTCCGTTTGCCTAAAAAAAAACAAAGAGCCTCTAACGTCTCGGACTTCTTCTCCTTGTTGACAGTTGGAAACGATCTGGTTATTCGCCTCACAGTTCTCAATAATCACTTCCCTCTCAAGACGTTTGTTGACACAATAGTGGCATCCGCGAAACACATTTTTATGCTATGAAACAAAAACATTAATATATTGGTGTTGAAATGTTGACATGCTACTTAAGATGAATCAAATCCCACTCGTGCTTTCTCGGTGCTCTGATGTGTTGCAGTTGTGTGTTCTTCTGCACTTATTCGCTTGTGTGTGAGGTCTTATAATACCTGAGAATGCGATTCACTTTAAACAGTGACAAGTGTGTGAGCACATTCTTAGCCCCCAGAGGATTATATTATAAGAGTCTTATCTTGGCGTGGAATCAGCGTGATTGTTAACCTCCTATTAAAAAATGTGTCAGAAAATGTGACAAGAAGAGGAGCAGGTTTTGAAGTGTGTGGAGGATGACACAATGTGGGCTATTAAGAAAAAAAAAAAAGAAAAAAAAAAAAAAGCCAAATGATTACAGGATCTCGGTTTCTATACCTAATCCCGATATCTTTCCGTAACTATCCATCAGACCGAGTGCCCTTTCTTTTAGGCTTTTAGGAGATGTGGTACCTGATCACGAGCGAGACGGTCTGACAACGTGGAGTGATTTATTAGAGGTTAGAACAGACACAAAGGTCGACTAGGCAGCTCAGCCAATCGTTTCGAAGTGTCAAGCCTTCAGTTTCTCTGTTAAATCAGCCTGTCGTCGGGCCCGCAGCTCTCCACTTTCGCCTCCGGTAATCTTGCCAGAGAAGTGGAGTTTGAGAAGGAGCCGCAGCCATCTGACGGCGGTATCTCCCCGCGGCGTCTCCCTGCAGCTCCGCTTTCTAAATCATTCCAAATAATCACTCGGAAATAAGGTTTGCTTGGTGATGTGATGATTATACAACAGGTGTTTCCGACCCGGAGATCTGATTGGTCGGCTGTACATTTAAGACGTGCTCGAATCATCATAAAATCACACCCTGCTGAACACGAGTAAATATCAGTCCGCCTTCTCAATGGGAACATACAATTGGAATTGAATTTTATATGATACGAATGTCATGTTTTTTTCTACTTTGTCATAGGTCTATTAAATGTGACCCATTTGGTGAAATCGGGTCGCTCCGAGCAACGGTACCGTAATACCACGGATAGTTGCGCACTTAAAATCCTGGCGGCGGCTGGCTTGACCGGTTATGATTTAACACGCGACACGGTGCTAAAATCTTAAAAATACACGAGTCCATCGATGATCTTTTTTTTCAGCGGATATCTTACTTACAACAAGACTGAGTTAGCTGAGCGGTTCAGTGTTTCCACGTTTCTGCGCACCACGCTCGCTTTTACTGACGCGACTGATCGTTTTCCAGTCGTTTGTCACACCCCCACGCGTTGCCACGGAAACGGAGATGACCCCACCAACGACGAGTTTGACGAATGTATTGTGATTACACATTTCATTTGGATGGTAACTTGCTTTAACGTCATTATTGGCACGGCAGTGCGATATTGCTTGAGTGCACCCTCTTCTGCATGTGCTCCCCTCTGTAGCCTGTGTGTCTTTTCTCTGCTACAGATGTGCAACATCCCGTGCCTGAGCACACAGCTCGACCTGCTGTTGACTCTGAGAGAGCTTCCGATCAGCATGAACGACCTGCAGCCGGTGAGTTTGACTCGATCGCACACAGAGTTCAAGTCGAAGGCCGAATCAGATGTTTTAAAGTCTGCGTTCGAAAAGGGGGTAAAACCACAGCGGCCGCGGCACACGATGAAACTCGGGCATGCAAATTTACTCTGTAATGGAAACGCTAATGTTTCAAACGCGTCGTGGATTTGGACGTAAACGAAAAGAACATCTGTGGACAAACTGACATTAATAAATGAAAGCTTTTTCCTCCTTTAGTTCGACTTCTACGTGCGAAGTGGTGGGTGAAGCACTTTCTATTCTATTTGCCGGATGGTTAAGAGACTTAAAAACAGAACGGCATGAGAGGCACTTTAAGACACTTCTCCTCATTTGATGGAGAGAGAGAGAAAAAAAAAGAATGGGTCTTAACCCAATCATCTTACATTTTTTACTTTTATCTAAATTCCAGTGAAAAGCCACTTTGGAGTTTTAACACAGGAAGAGACGGAAAATCGGAAAGTTCATGACTTTTCCATAATTTTGAAAGCTTTGAGACTCTTTAGAGCAGGGGTCTCCAACCTGTGGCTCGCGGAAAGGGGGGAGGTCCTTATTGAACATTAATCACTGGGTTTTCTTGGACTGTATTTGACCCTTTACAAATCAGTTTGGTCTCACGAGAGGTGCATGCACTACAGTATGCATTTAGGAAACATCTGTGTACTTGTACATACAGAAAATAAACCCTCCGCTGCCTGTACTGTATAGACTGGATATATATGTGTTCGTAGCTTCCGGGTCTGAAAAAGGAGGTCGATGCGGAAGTGCCTTGAGCTGCAATACCACCGAGTGCCACTAGAGGTCGGCTCCAAAAACCCCCCGGCTCCGTAGAGTCCCATTCAGCTCGTCTTATGAAATTCTAAGTCAATACATTTTTGTATTGGGGGCTGTTTGATTGACAGGCCTGTGGTGCAGTCAGTTTACGACTATCGGTGGGCGAGACGTTATCTCAAGGAGCTCTCAGAGGAAAAAAAAGGTTGGAGACCCCTGATTTAGAGATCAAATAAATCAAATAAATATACACAAAGTCCCAATTTAAACATATTTCAGCGTCTTCACAAACAACCAAATGTTTCTGGCTTGCAGTGTGAATATCCAGACATGCCAGGTTCGTCATTAGTCAGACTAATTGTTAACACTCTTATAGAGGGCATGTTTTTTTTATTTTTTTTATTGGTGTTGGGGACTGCAGGGTGTGACAATATTGCAGCCAGACAAGAACACCTCCCAGCTTCTCTGCTTTTTTTTTTTTCTTCATTTTTTATGTGATTTTCTCAAGCTGCTGTTTCTTTCAGCATCAGTGCTTCAGCCCTAATCTCTTGTCTGCTGACTTGTCTGAGAACGAAGGGGAACAATGGATGAGAATGATGGCGCTTTAATCCATTGACTGTGACAGTAATATTTCTTTGTCTAACAGACGGAGACAAACATATTGTGTGCTGGCAAAATGACTCGACAAGAAGGATTAGCAATTTCATTAAGTTTCAATTTACTCTTGGCTTTTTCTCTCGTGTTTTTGTTTTTTTTCCTTCTTCCGCCTTTGATTTATAAAAAAAAAAAAAAAAAAAAAAAGGTAATTCGATCAAAACGTTGGTATTTAACGTTTGCAGGTACTCTGCGACAAAATATGCCGCCTTTCAATCTGCAGTCCCTCACAGCACAATGTGTGGGAACATTGCGAGGTTATGGTCCTCTTAGTTGCCAAAATACCTCAATTCTCTTCCAAATCCTTCAATTCTCCGACACCATGGGTTTCTTAAGGCCCAGATATTAAGGATTTACCTGCCACCTGAGAGACAGGGTTTCATGGAGGGAAAATGGGGACGTCGCCACCAGGGGGATGCTATTCATACTGACACGTGCTCGCTGTTGGTGTTTCACTGCCAGGTTGATAGGTTTTAGTCTGCACTGTTGGGGCCCGGCTACTTCTTTAACTTGTTCGCTGCAGCCGTTTCAAAAAATATACACAAGAAAAGCCACAGACGCAGAACAAAAGCCGGTGATGCAGAGGACAGGGAGGCATCACCTGAAACCGTAATGTACCGGATGACAAAACCCAAAAGTAGCATTTTCAGTGGTTAAATTAACGACCAATTATTTGAAACAAAGTCACAATAAAATGAAAGCTAGAGGATCATTATTTTTCTGTGGAGTTACAGAATTTGCTGGCTGGGTTTAAAGGCCCGTGACGGATTTAGATGAAACCTCCGTAGCAGAACTTTTGTCAGTACCTTCTGGGTGTGAGAGTAATTACAAAAACATGCAATAGCTACAAAGCCCACTTCAAATATTTTACTAAAACCAACGTGTGTCTAAGTGCAATAACGCGAACTCTGTGTCTGCCCATGATTTTTTTTTCTTCTTTCTATGCTCCCCAACGATGAAATGCAGTGACTTGTTTGTTCTCGGCCTCGATTGATTTCTTTTTTTTTACCTCCATCCTTCCTCTGAATGCTGAAATTGTTCTCAGGAGCGTCCACTTCACAACACACTTGACTGCTCTCTTTCACTGCAGTCACAACTTCAACAGCTAGATTTATTTTTTCTATATACAATATTTTGAACGGTAAGTTGTATTGTTTCCCATAATGTTCTTCGTAAATGCAGAACAACGTTTACTGAAAATATTCAAAACATATTTTGTATGTCGATGTTTTTCACAACAATGTCAGAAATGTAAAAATATTTATGTTCCCAGAAGGATATTATTTTGGGTAACGTGATTTAAAAACGTCAATATGTTTTGCGGTAACATTTTACCATTTTTTTTTAAAGCATATGATTCGACCTTTAAGAACAACATTCTCGGACCAACAACAGAAAACTTTCAGATATAAGCTTTCTCAGGCAGTTGCAACATTTCTCGCTGAGTCAGCTCTGGCAAATGAGTCATTAGCAGGTAAAACGAGGTAAAACGCTTTCTCACCAGACAGCACTTCATATACTGTGAAATACAAAGATTTATATGGCGGCGGTGCTGAAGCTAGATGAAGCGATACGAACAGTTGTAGCAACACTAGCAAGTATGAAGGAATTGAAGCTTAATTAAAAAAAACAACAAAAAAAACAACATCTACAATGGTCTTTTACCAACATTGTAAACATTGGGGGAATTTCTGTGTTGCTGACAGTTTGATGCGTTTCAGCGAATGCCGATTGCCGATGGTCAATGCTGATTGGTTAAAGGCTGTTCCAGCAGTTTCAAATTTAAATTGAGACCTACGCCCATTAAAATGCTTACAATACCCAATGGTGTGTGGCCAGAACTTAACTATTCACAAAATGGATTTGGGTTTGGTAATACCAGACTGTTTTTTTGTTGTTGTTGTTTTAGCAACTGTAGGTATTTTGGGCCTTTTTCCCTGGAGGCAGCAATTATCCCAGTACAGCTCCAAGCACCAGAATGAGGTGAAGAAAACACGATACCAGAAAAGTCAACTGAATAAGCCACATAAATGTGAGATTTATGCCTCATCAGAGGTGTTTTCAAAGATTACTTTTTGGTTTTGCGAGGGAATACATTTAACTGGTTGAGTTTTACAAATGCACATGTACCAAAGTTCCTCACCTCCGACAGAGAGCAGCACATGGCTGCTTCTCTGAGCTTGTTAATGGAAACCACACAGTGGGTGAGACGGCACCGAACGTGGTTAGCATCCGCTCGCACCTCCCTTCACTGCATTGTCTGATCAGAGGGTGGAAGACGAGGGAGAAATGAATATATTAAAGCGCAACCATGCTCTTTCAGAAATGTAAACAAAACTTCTGCCAACTTAAATGTCACAAGAAAAGAAAAAACTCCGATGATATTACTCTGGTAGCTAAAAACACACCTAGCTGAGACCCTTAAGGTCAAACTTTACATGATGGGAGGTGTTTGCATTTGATTGGATAACTTGTACTCACCCACAAACTTAGTCAGTAAAGCTTTGATGTTTTGAGGAAGATATAAGAGACATTTTGATATAGAGAAGTTTTATATATCAGTCATATCACAAGACGTAACAGAGGAGTTAACACAGGATTAGACCTCAGAAAAATCATTGTTTTGCTTTTCATGCCTCTTTAAAGTAATGAGCAGCTTAAAATGTGGGATAAATAGTCTGTTTACCTCTTAAGTTTTTTTTTATTTTTTATTTCCTTTTTACTTCCATACAAAATCAGGACGCCCTCTAAAAGGAGGTACATTATCAATAGCTTTATACGATGTCACAGATGGTCCTGTGCAAAGCCAGTTTATGTAGTGCGGCTGGATATCTGCCTTTCTCCTCTGTTTAATTGAGGCAGTCCCACCGGTAGGTTTTGGGAGGTTATTCTTAAAACAGAAGCATATGGTGGGAGTGTTGTTGCTGGCTGGCACGGGCCTTATTTGGAAAAGCTAACTCTTTTGTCAAGGACTGCGATTCCCTGAGCACCAACTCCTTTTTTTTCACCCCCTCTAAATTCACGATTAAAACCTTAAAATCCCCCTTAAATTTTTTTCCGGAATGATTTCTATCCATATTCAAGAGGGTCTGTTCAGAGGGAAAGTGTGTGATATTCAAGAGGGGAACTTGTACTTGACACAATTGCATACCAAATAATAATCTTTTCCAAATAACAGAGTCCTTATTATTAATTATATGAGGTCAAATGAGGTTGTCGTTAGATGCCTGTTTGTGTTTACGATGTAAAATTGTAAAAACCTTGAGTTATTTTGGTCGACTCTTTGTCAGCAGAGAGAGAGAGAGAGAACAAGCCTCCGCCTTTATTCCGGGTAGATTTCACAAAGCTGTTGTGCGGGGAAATGAATGTGAGAGGCTGTATGCGGTTGGATTACAGAACTAAATGACTTTGCTCTGTGCCCCTGTGTTTGTCTTCCAGCTGATTAACCAGAAGATCAGAATGTGCACGCAGCTGTACAACTGCAGGTCATTTGTTTCCGTGCTGGAGTACCTCCTCGCCATTGGCAATTACCTCAACGAGAACGCCGGAAAGGAAAAGGCCAAGGGATTCCGCCTCACCTCCTTAACTAAAGTACGAGTCCGTCGCTGTTGCCTGACCTTTGATTGAGTTGCAGCGCTATGGCTAATAAGACTACTCATTGACATACACGGCAGGGCTTCTGTCCGTCTTTCTGTTTTCGCTCAGTTGCTCAGTTGTCTTTGACAGTTGTGTGACTCCGTCACTGCCCGGCGTCACGGGAGAAATGAAACTTTGCACGAAATATGGCCACGAGAGGCTCAGTGTCTCAGAAGTGAACCGACACGAAGTGCAGTCAGTCAGAGGATCTTTTGATCAAGGAAAAATGTCAGAGCCTGTTTTAAAAAAAATAATTTTTTAAGGTTTTTATGAGTAGTTGAACATTTTGGGAAATTCTTGCCAAGAGTCATATGAGAGGAACAATACTGCATACGTATCCATAGACTGCAGATAAAAAAAAAAAAGAGACAGTGTCTGGGTCTGAAGGGTGAGAAAATAGCTTAAATTGCAACACCACTGACAGCCACTAGGGGCTGGCTCCAAGAAAAACTTCCAGCTCCAATAGACTCCCATTCAAAAAGAGCCAACTTCTCTCATAAAATACAAAGTCAAAACTAATTTTTTCAACAAGTCATTATGGCGTCATTAGTTTAATTCCCTTCTTCTGATCAGTGTTATGGTGGTCCTTCTAAACATATTTCCATAATTAATTCGATATAAGACCTGAATTAGATGTATGTTTGGGGGCATTCCTGGTTTGATTGACATGCCTGGGTTGCAAACAGTGTCCTCAACTTCCCAGTCGAATCCACCCCTCGCTTCTCCAAAAAAAAACCCACAAGATTGCCAAAAGGCCAGGCTCAAGGCTTCAAAACAAAAGTTCACAAACCAATGGTTGGCGTCACGGTAGGTTGCAACTTGTATGTATCCGGCAAATTAATGGCTACAGTTAGCAGCTGGTTAGCTTAGCTAAAAGGGTGGAAACAGCTCGGCTGACTCCGTCCAAAGGGATCAAATTTGTCTTCTCGCCCCTCAAAAGCTCACCATCTAAAATATGTCTCGTTTGTTTAATCCGTACAAAATTAAAGTGTAAAAATGCAAACAGTTTCTTGGTGTTCACTTCAGATAGTCACTGCTGCCGGTCAAAAATCATCTGATTTTTTTTCCACAGAAAACAAACACGATTTAACGTATTGATCAGTAAACCTTGTAGAGGTGCTAGAACACAGATTTTCTAACCTTCGGGACTGAGCCCTCAGATGTTTCCCCGTGTTTCTCATCTTTTGTGCTACGATAAGCCAACTTCTGTCTGACAGAGATATCAATCTTCTCATCTTACTCTAGGCAAGAAAGCAAACAAGTACCTTCTCCCAAATTACTCCTTCAAGGCTGATATAGTAGATGGATGCATAGTTTATGTTTTTTTTTTTTTTTACTGCTTTCTGAGGTTTGAAATTATGTTTTCTGTATTCCTTTGAATTTAGTATGAACCACTCTTTTGTGTGCAAGTCTCTCTGCTGGGAAGGTTTAAGGGGCAGCGCTCTCGGCACAGAAGTAAAACGTCCTCTGCACCATTTAATGAAGCCGAGGCCTCGCGGTCCCTCAGAGGTGTTTCCAGGGCTAATTGCGAAGAGTAAACTGTTGCTGCTTGAAACAGACTCGCCTCAAATTAATGGCCGACTGCTTCCAAAGAAAAATGCATCGAGGTTATCTCAGATGTTTTTGTGGTCTTTTTTGATTCTCTTTTACTTGTGAGCATCAATACATGCTTTGTGTGTGAAGCCCTCAGAGGCCGTCCTCGGCCTTAAATTGGTAAACAACATAACCTAGAAAGAGACTATGAGCGCCGATCGCAGGATTAGAGAGGTCCTTCTTGCATTTCAATTATGTGGCATCACCAAGTCTAACATGGCTCGAATTTTAGAGCCCTCATTACCATTTCATACAATTACAGCATGATTTAAAAAGCAGTCATAAATAGTTTATAAGCCGGTATTTGTACTTATAGTAAGAAAATTGATGCATAGTATTGGCACGCGCACAGTGTAGTATTATGAAAGTTATAGAAGGTAAACCTTTGGTAATGATATATACAATCATGTGAAAAATAACGTGATCCTCTTTGAAACAGTGCCTGCAAAGAAAGGTGGTATTCTCCTACAAATGACACCAAAAAAAAAAAAATTGTCATTCTGTAGTTATTTTCATAATAAAAAAAATAACAGATCAGTTAAATGGAAAATGTAAGAACACCCCTTCGTTTATCACACCATGAAATTGGAATCAGAGGTTCCAGAATAGATGCCAATGATTGGAAGCTCCATAACCTCCCTAAACTCTGACAGCTCGGGTCTGATCTTCTCTTTGTTACAGAAATGTGTTGTATCATGATGCCAAGATCTCGAAAGCTCTATAAGGCTTTACAAAAAAAAAAAAGGTTGTTGTTGCAAAAAGATCTCCTAATTATTTGCAAATAAATTGTTAAACTGCTGTTAAAATCATCTAAGAAGGGCGATAGATTTGAAACGACTGTCCGTCCCAGCAAACCTTTTGAACCTTTTGCAACAGCAAACCTTTTGATGCAAAAAGAAGTCTCCAAGAGCCCGAAAATGAAATTACAGGGAACTCTGCACTATCTGTCCACAATCAGAATGGCATGTACTTATTTTTTATCCCATGAGTGTAAATGCACAACACAAATAGATATTTGGAAACGAGCAAAACAGTAAAAAAAAACAAAAACAAAAAAAAAACCTATCAGTGCAACCAGAGTCTTTACGTTGTCATCCTCTGACCTTGAATAAAGAAGCTACGTTTCTTCAGCTACACATCCAGGCGTATAGATGTGCGTACTTTCCTTTATGCTGTGCGTGTCTGTGCCTTGACACCAGGGACCGCGGGTTTTGTTCAGGTCGTGGCCTTTCTTTGTTGTTTTTTTTTTATTCTGTTTTTTATTTATTTTTTCTTCTTCTTCCCCCACAGATCACGCAGCTCCGCGGGAGAGACCGGGAGTTCACCTTGCTCCATGCCCTTGTGGAACAGATCATGTTGCATGAACCGTGCTTGGCCACTTTTACCCAGGAGTTGGCAGAATTTGAAACTGTCCCTGGAGGTATTTGCTAGTCAAGATTCGAACAAAACGGGAAAAAAAAAAAAAAAAAAAATAAAATGTCTGCGGCACTTTTCAGTTTGAGGTCTGTTAAATAAAATGTGTATATTCAGTGTCTTTTTTTTTTTTTTTTTTTTGGACAGCTTCCATCAAAGGCTTGACCGCAGAGGTAGATGGTGAGTAGATCACATTTTACTACCGTGTCCAAAGACTGTTAAATTTGCTGAGACCGCTGTAATATTGACCCTCCTCTTTGTGCCAACAAAGGTATTTGTGCGAAAGTGTGATAGCAACATTTACTCAATCTGTCCGTAATTGTAGTTTTAGTTTACTTTGCTGAAGCCATCTCATTGTCTGGGGAGTTTAGGGTCTCAGCCCAATATACCATCTATAGGATGACTCACAAACAGCCGCCGCGACCACAAAATACATCCCTCAGACGCCGTCACACGGGAGACGGCGTCTGATTTTAAAGCGGGCGTTCGCTTCAGCGCTCAAATATCACGAATGGTAACCAAAGATGATGTGTGTGTGTGTGTGTGTGTGTGTGTGTGTGTGTGTGTGTGTTTCTACAGTCCTGAAGAACGAGCTGCAGAAAGTCATTCAGTACAAAAAAACTTCCAAGAAGAGAAACACCGGCGCTCATCAACCAAACTTCGCCAAAGACCTGAAGGTGAAGCGGCAGAGCGTTTTTTTTGTTCATCACTTATTTATGCGATCATTTGAAGGTACTCCGTGAATCCTCTTGTAAACAAACAGGGTATTGATTACATTAAGGGTTTCTCCTCCGCATTGATTGTTTGCAGCCTGCAATTCTTTCCGTCTTTTCTTGCTCTTTTTCTTTTTGCATTTGCACATGGAGGCCTTTTACAGACCATTACCGCCACCGCCGTCACGATTAGCGGAATTTCATAACAAACGTTGTGTCGCGTGTCAAACGTGGCAGGCATGACAAGACGCGGCATTTACCGAGCTTCTTGTAAAGTATCGCCGGGCGCACAAAAGAGGTTAAAAGATCATAATGAGACGATTCAACGAGCATTTCGTACGTCAGGAAAGTAATGTTGCGCAAAAAAAAAAAAAAAAGAAGTGTTTCCTGCTGCGGTTGGTTGGAATATCGGTTAAAGAGAAAACACCTCCGCAAGTGAAAGGTTTAATGTGAGGAAATAATTCATTTGCATAATGTCATCGTCTTTAGTGTCCTGTGATTGAATGGGCCGTGAAAAGAGCGGGAGGGTTTTGGTGAAACTTGAAAACTCCTTTGAGAAGGAGAAAGACACCGAGGGGAAACGGGTTTATGAAGTTGTGTGAACGATAGCAGATTGTTACATCACTGGTCTTTTTGTTTCATGTTGTGTTTCTGAGCAGACACCGCCAGCAAGGCAAACATTATAATGAAGCCCACAGCTTTGTCCGTGTCGGTCGGCTCACCTGTATCATCACGCCTGAACCACAAATATTCCCCAACTGAACTCCTTCTTGCTCACAAATCGGCTGCCAGCTTGTTTGTCTGGCCGTCTGCATCATGACTGACTGCACTACGATAAAACATCTCTGTCAGATTAGGAGAGAAAGGAGCATGTGTTTAGGAGATGACTGAAGTAGTATATTTTAATAGCTTAATACAAGCAATGGCGGATTTAAAAATCTATTTTTGACATTTTGAATCCATAGTTTTTCCAGTTTTTTTTTTTTAAATTTAGTTCCGCTTTAAAGGTCCAATGACACAAAAATAGCCTTTTCCTGGCAGAGCTCCAGAGAAGAGTTGAAGAAAGTAGATTTAAAATGATATTGACAAAGTTTTTGATGCTTAAAACCACAAAAAGACATTTGCATGGATATGAAGAGTAAGAAATTAAACACCACAAAAACGTGAAAGATGACCATTTAATGATATAAATCTGTTTCTGTTTGGGTAATTAATTAACATCATCATCTTAAATAAATCTATGATATCGACTCAAATATTTTCAGACAACATGTCATGAATTTATATATTTTTCTGACCAGATTAAGTTAACAGTGAGTGAACAAACTGACCAGGAGTTCCTTTGTACTTTTTCTCTGCACCACAGACGGCAATTGAGAAATACAACGTGGATCTCTCTGCACTGACGAAGACGTGTGAGGAGATGAAGAAACTCTACTCTGTCATACTGGTAATCCCTGAGTTATTATTTCAATATCTCTTTTGTACAGCTTCAAAGATGGATGTTTCCCCCGTTCCAGTTAGTGTCTGGTCTGCCCCTCTTCAATTATTTGTCATCTTATCTCCCGAGCCTACATTTGGAGAGTGCGTGCAATATATTTCAAGGAAAAAAAAGAAAATAATCCACAAGGTTAGCTCTTATGCACAAGGTGTCTTTGAGGGCCTCGCACAAGTGTAGAATGCATCTCTTACGGTTTATATCCGCGGCCTCGACACCATTTCAGAAAGAAGAAAAACCTGCCGCAGCTAATTCCCAGCTGTAAAATACGTAATACTTCGTCGGAGATCATTTTCTCCAGGATTAGTGAACGACTGCAAACGGCCTCCTGTAGCCAGACGGTGCGAGAGACAAGTTCGTCCCGACCCCTCGATGTGTGATGTCACGTCGATGAATGCGCCGCAGAAGATTAGAAACGAAAAGCTTTTAGAAAACCCACCCCGGTGGGTTTCTGATGTAGTTTTTTAAAAATGGTTTACAGTTTGTATTTGATTCTGATTTAGTGACATCTCATTTTAAACATCTGTGATGTTGTGATGCATTCAGCCATACTTTTTACCATTTGTGATCCAAAGGCTCTCAGATGTGGACTGAAATAGTCATATTCTTTTAATGAGTTTGTCTGAGAGCCGCTTTAAATCTCGACATGAGCTCTACCATTAAAAAAAACCCTCCTCTGTCACACATATCATCAGATTTAGAGGCGGCGCTGGTCCCTGCGTGTTCTTTCATCACATCTTCTATAAAGTAGAACATTTTCTTTGCCCACTAAACTGGTTAAATTAGGTCTACAGAGCTCAAGCACACCTTTGTCATCTTAACAGGTGCTATGTCTTCTTCTTTTATAGAGTCCCCCCCACCAAAAACAATCAAGTAGTGCCTATTTTCTCACCTTTCACACATCTCTTTGGACAATCCATCATCGTAGAAAGTCCATTTAGCCTTCCTGCTGTATTTGAGTGCTCAGATATGAAAACGTAAGCTGTGAGCCTTAGGCCTGGTGGGGTATTCTGTAATACTAGGACCGCAATTAGATTCCCGTACGCTTCTATGATTCGCACACGAGTAGGCAAACAGACTCTACATCATCCCTCTCTAACTCTTTTTTATCTACATCTATCCTTGGTTTAGATTCAATAAGAGAAACCAACAGGGGAACTTTTATGGGATTTTTATTTGTCATGTTCAGATTTTCACACGTTAATTGGAACATTTTGGGAAAAATGCAAATCCCTTACAGGAAAAACACACGAGTTTCCCATGATCACATGTATGACAGACGTTTACCACATTTAGCAACATCTGATAACATGGGGAAAACATGTGGAAAAGCTTTTACATGGGTATCTACGTGGGCTTCACACATTATAAAAGTGTTCCAAAACCACTTTTTTTTTTACAATATTTGGCCATACTTTTTTAGAATATGGCTCGATCAAAAGTACAAAAAACGCACTCAACTTTTAATAAAACAAAACAAATCCCATGCACGAACTGTTACCTGCTGCTAATCTAAACAGAAACTCAGCAACGAAGAAACGCGTCTCACATGCTGATGAGAAAAACCCGTTGCTTTCTATTTCTTGTCTCGTCTAAATCTCAGCAAGAAAGCAAATAAACATGTTTTTCTTGAACATTTACAGTAAAACATCCCGAGGAGACAAATCCTAATTTATTTCAATATTATCGTAATCCTCATATATTTCACTATAATTCCGCATTCTCAACATTAATCACTCCTCCAAGTGTTATTAAAAAAGGTTGTCGGGGGTCGTGGCAGCTGTGGCCTTTTAAAGTTTAACACATTGACCTATAACTGTGGAGTCACCTTCAGGCCAGGAGGTATATTTTAATCAGCAGGCAGAGCTGCCAAAATGTAGCACCGCCTCTGCATGTTTGACCAAAATTGGGCCGCTGGAATCTCGAGTTATTTGATAAATATATTTCAGGTGATTTTTCATTGTAGCGTCCTTCTCAGGCTTTTCTTAAACACCAGAACACAAAAGGGACAGCGATAGTATTTGAGAATAGCCGCAGTCCTCGGCCCACCTCCACTCTGTCTCTCCTGGTTTCACTTTGTGCCAACACCGTGCACTCGAAACCCCCTGAAAGTAAAATAAACCACTTCAGGAGCATTAAGGGGGGGGGGGGTGGGGGGGGGGGGTGATCAAGACTGACTTTGAGCGCCGTGGTGAAGTGCAGGGAGGCAGCAGGTTGGGGAAAAGGTGTCTTATTTAGTCACATCTCGTCCCGAAGAAGGAAAGATGCCCCTGAAAGACAACATTTTTAAATACAGAAAAAAAGCTAATGACATTTTTGGGGGGTTTCATTTTGCAGATGTTTTTCTTTCTAGGGTTAGGGTTATGTTTTTTTTTTAAAACATCGCTCAGGGTACGAGATAAAAGGAGGTGCTTTATGTAACATCCTGTAACACATCGTCTCTAATTTCTCTTCGTAAATTATAAGGTCAGCACTAAAAGCCGACTTCATTCAGCATGTTTGTAAGAAACGGCGTATTAAAGTCCAAGTGCACTTCAGAAAACTGCAGATAATGTGCTTTTAGTTTGGCCTCAACGGCTCAAACCTGCAGATTAAATCGGATACAGGATGCTTCAGTTAGGTGAAATAAACATTTCAACGTCCGGTCTTGTAACTTTATTTGTATTTATATAATTAACAGTATATGTTATCACTACATTATAACCCAACCTCCTTACTTAGCAGTATAAAACTTGTAGTAAGTGGTCAATGGCACTATAATGGAGCAGATTTAACGTTTTCTTTTTCATTGTCAGCATTTCCAGTGAAGACGAATTTGACATTATCATGAATGTTATTATTTGTTGCTCCTCTTGTGGGTAAACTATAGTTGTTGCTTTATACATTTTCAAACACTTAAAACTGCATTAAAAGTGTCTTAAAAACATCTATTTAAGGTTAATATAGGTTAATGAATTGCTAAATAGGAGTAGTTAAAGTATAGGGTTAGTAAACATCATTTATATATTTTTTTATCTTTAATTCCTTCCACTACTGACATCGGTGGATTCAGTGCACCAATTATGCTTTTCTGATGCCAGCTCACAGATGATGGAACTTAGAGTAATCACAAACCCCCCTTTTTAAAATGTTATGTTGTAGCTTACCGTTTTGCCACCATGGTACGATACACAAGCAACCAGCAGACAATCTCATTATCCCTTCTTATCCTCACTCGTTAGAATGAAAAACACACGGATTCAAAGAGCAGGCACTCCCTTTATTTCTACTAAAGCCTTTTTGAAGAGCGCTTGTAAATGGATTTTTTTTTTTTTTTTTTTTTTTTATCGGGCAAGTGTTTGTAAAAATGCCCAGAAATGTTTAAACATGCACACACACAAAACAAAAAAAAAAACAACAAGCTAATCAACAGGCTGCACAGAGTATTACGTCACTTAATCTGAGTAAAATTGAAAAAAAAAAAAAAAGTCTTCTGCCCCAGTTAATACACAGTATTGAGCATTCCTGGCAGAGTGTGCAAAACATGGGGATAAAAGTATGCAAATAGACTAATTTGCACATCTGATGCAAGAGTGTAATATTCTGTCAAGAGAACAGGTGTTGACTCTTAGTTTACGTGTTCATCTGGCTGCCAGAGATTTTGCTGAGAGGATCTTACACCTGTGTAAACCTTTCAGAAAAGTCAGAAGACACAGTAATACAAAGATCCTCGCTGTCAGTCTCAGCAATTATCGTCTCAGTTTTTAAAAGAGCGAAAGGACATTTCCCCGCCTTTACATGTGTTACACTATCGATCGAACTGATATATGGGTTCAGTAAATATTATTTTATAATAGTCAATTTACTTCCTTTTTAGACTTTTATCTAAAAACCACGCCATGAAAATTTTTTTTATTTTAAAGGTCCAGCGTGTAGGATTTATTTGTGAATAATTATGCTGCGTTTCTTTCACCTTCGAAGTTGGAGCTGGGAATGACGTCACACCTGAGTTAACTATGATCCAGTACAAATCAGAAAAGACAGAGTAGCTCCAGTTAAAAATAAAAAAAACGCGTTAGGCGGTATTTTGCGCAAACTAACACCGTAGAAACATGTTTACAATTAGAGGTCGGACAATATTGTATGTGCAATTGATTTAATTACGCACCATAATAAAAGCCCCTCATATCTACACAAGTTGCCACCAATTGGTTTGTGAATTGCCGTTTTGAAGCATCTTGCTATTTCGGAGCCAGAAGTGACCATATTTGGGCGAGATGGGAAGGAGCGAGCGGTGGATCTGACTCAATATGATTGGGAACCTAAGGTCACTAAGCCCCGCCCACCGCCAGCAAAAACCTGACTGCACCACAGACCTGTCAATCAAACAGACACGCCACCCAAACATACCACTTTTTAAAGCCCTAATATCTAATTACTGACCATCTTACCATCAAATCTACAATACTAAAAATTCAGCACGTACTTGGGATGGTGGAGGAAGCTGCAGCAACAACCAGCGCTGGCATTAGTGCATAAGTAGAGTAACAGCAATTAGTTTCAATTATAATGAACATGCTGTGCATCTGTGTGAATATTAACTGTGGTTTCCAGTCAACTGATGGCCTCACAGCTGTGAATAAGTGTAAAGCATAAATCATGCCAATCAGCTAATGCGCGCCAGCTAAATGCGCCAAATTACATGTTGTTCCAAGCAGCAGCGAATAAAGAGATTTTCATTCAAACTTGCTTTAAGTTGTCCAGTCAGACGTGTATGACTTTGATTGGGCAGCTTGAAACTTCAGCAAACCGATTCCACGGCTACCGCCACCGACTAAACCAGTGACATTATGTCTGCCCACACAGAGCAGATGTCTCCAGAAAGAATCCAATCTGCCCAAACGGACCACAAGAACTATTGTGTCCATGAATGTTTTAATCATGAAGGAAGGATTTGACATTTTGGTAACTTCTTTTATTTGCTTTCTTTCCTGCCGAGGGTAAGATGAGGAGATTTATAACACCGTCACGTCGCTATGGTAAATATGAAGCGACAGCCAACAGCAAGCTTGGCTGGTTAGCTTAGCACAAAGACTGGAAACAGAGGGAAACAGCTAGCATGGCTCTATAACGGTAAAAAAAAAACTATCCAACGAGCACCTCTGATGCTCACCAATTACAACGCCTTATCTTATTTAATCCGTGCAAAGAATGAAATGTGAAGACGTGTTGAAAGCTGTTTATCATTAAGGAAATAAAGTATAGCACCTTTGTGTTTGACATTAATTATATGAGCAGGAAATATAAGGAAATATAGCATCTAATGGAATTTTTTAAAATTATAATACAGAGTAAAGAAAACAAAGAGGGAGAGACAGACGCATAGCTTAAGTCTGAACTTCAGCCTGCACAGTCAACAGCATGTAATAAGCCAATTAGCACACTTAGCCACTGTGACCCCTCCTGATAAAGTTTGACTTGAGAACCGGTAGCATTTTCATGCCAGGCGGTGACCCTTAACCACCAAGGTTTACGGATTAATTTGGCAGTACATGTCTACCTCATTGTACAAGTGCACTCGAGGACCGGATGACATGCCCAGGCAGTATATGAGGTAATTACATCAAAAGACCATTGTTAAGGAGAATGCACCCGACCCAGGCACCGCAGTTCCCTTACGAAAGCTGAATGCACCTGTTAATTGTAAAGCAACTTTTACCAGCTCAAAGGTCTCAGGGAGTGCAATTACTGTCAAAGTTTTGTAATTTCCAAGCAACTAAATCGAGTTTTCCTTTTTTTCTCTTCAAGGTTAAATTCGGAGAACCGGCAGATCAAGACTCTCAGGAGCTCTTCGGGCGGATCTGTCAGTTCGTCCATGACTTCAAAAGGACCAAGGCGGAAACTATATGAGTTATATACTGTACAGAGTACTCATTGGCTGCAGTTTTATGATGCTGATGTCATATTCTTTGTCACAATTAAAACAGATAAAGATTAAAAAAAAAAAAAAAAAAAGGTTACAGTATATTGCATGATTTGACAGTGAAGATAATATGAATAAAGGTGTAAAAATGTGTTAGGATTTAGATTTTTTTTTTTTTTAGCCACTGTATTTCTCTGTGTTGTTGTACAGATATTTTCGTGTCCAATTGACATGTAGACTATTTTCAGTGGAAATCAATGTTGTGAATATAAAACTGATCACTTTACATCAGAGGTTGGTTTCATTCGGTGTTTGCTGACATTTGTTTCGAGACTAATCAGTAATGATTCTCGGTTACACGAAACAACTGCCGGCGGAGGAACAAAACGCACGACACTTCGGAGGCCGGCCGAGTCGGGCGTACTTCGGGCGTGTGATTATTCTAAAACATTTAAATCGCGCTTTGGTCGTGGGACGTTTCCTCTCCCGCCGGGCCAGGAGAAGCTCCAAGGCCGCCTGCGATTCAGGCCCACATCTGCACCGTGGTAGAGACATGATCAGCAGCACAAAGTCGCCCTTCAAAAGGTAGAAAGGTCTGCTTACTGCAGGTCGGAACTGATTTATGTGCTTTTATCTGTCTGACATTTTAATCAGCGAACAGAGAAGAAAAACAGTTCGTAGTTTGAGCTGTGAACGGCGGTGGTATAATGAACGAGGCTCCTCGCTGGGCGGGAAAAGTTACACATCTTGTTCTAAAAGGAGAAACCAATGATTTGAATTAAAACTTTGCATCCACATAAACGGATCCATTAGCGGGAAATATATTAAAAATAAACATATTTCATCAAATGTTTCCTTCACAGAACTTTATCTTGTTATTTTAAATTTTCCAGTTCGTCAAGGCTTTTTTTTTTTTTTCTCTTGACAGTGTCTTTGTACGGTTTTTAGAATTTAAAAAAGATCAGCAACTTAACAGTGAACATGGTCACAAAATCAACACAAGAAGTTAGTTTAAATTACACAGGTTTACATTTTTTTTCCCTGTTACTTAGAGATGGGTACTGAACTCCGATACTTTTATGCCACCATCCGAATTGCTCCGATACCATCACTATCAAAAAAAAATCCCTTGTTATTCAGTAAAGAAATATGAAAGCTAGACTTCATCCACAATAACAGATTTCCCTTATAACGCATAACTTCTGCTAAGTTCACTTAGGAGTAAATCTCATCAACGTCAGTGAGCAACGGCATTTAACAAACGCAGCCTCTACTTGGGCGGCCTTCTCAAGGTTTGTGAGGCATTTAGAAGATGTCTGTTGAGTGTAGCTAGAGAAAAATAAAACGAGGACACTCTCCCCCTCTAAACTGCATGAGAAGTTCGTACATCGGTGTGCAATGTAATTTTCTTTTTCTCAAAATAGATTTGATAAAACTGGTATTAAAAAAAGGGACCCACTATCAAAGTGAATGTGTCAGTACCAGTATACTGACCCCGACGCTTACTTTTGTCTTAAGTTTTACTTTTAAAGAGACAGATAAACACAATAATTTTGAAATTGATCATCCCCTTGATATGTCACAGTTTGAGTTGTACATTTTTCCAGAATCTTTGGCTCAGGCGTCACAGTGCATCATGTAGCATTTGTCAAGTGTCGCTTTTAGCACGAGACGAGAGCGTCGCACGGTGATGTGTGAACCCACATGACACGACATACCTGTGAACGATCAATTAACACTTAAGGAACTTCGGAGACGATTTGGGTGAGGGAAGGGTTCGAGGATGCGGAGCAGCCACGGGAGCAGAGGAGAAGGTAGACTGCTACGGAGCCATGAAGCACAAAAAAGCCTTTTTAACCGGGGAAAAGTTTATTTTTTTATGGCACGGTGACACTAGAAATGGACTGTGGCGCTCGTAAATGGTGTTTTGACATGTGCTGTTCAACGGCTGTTTATTTTGGCCTTTTGTCTTCCTGGGTGTCAAACATCAGTTTGTACGGACACTCCTCTTTAGTTTTGGTTCCCTGAGTCATCACTGTGTTTTAGGAGCTTGGACTAAAATAATAAAAAAAAAACTATCAAAAAAAAAAAAGCCAGGAAACCTCTTATTTCACTGAAGGCAAAGGAGTAGAAGTGCTGGCTCCGTTTTGGTGGTCACGTACAAGCGCTTTTTTTTTTAGATACTTCAGGTGTATTGTACTTTTTTATTTACTTTTCAGGGCCTCATTAAATGCATGAAATGTGGTCTCATATGGTTTGCGAAAACTTAAAATTCAGTATCCATATAACTTCAAATCACAAAACAAGTCATCTCAGGGCACTTAACAAACAGAGCTTCCAAAATGTACAGAGAGGAGCGCAACAATTCCCACTTGAGCGACAGCTGGAAGGAAAAACTCCCTTTTAACGGGAAGAAAAACCTCTGACAGAACCGGGCTCGGAGGTGGGCGGCCATCTGCCTCAACCGGTTCGAGTGAGGCTAGAGCAGAGAGAAAAAAGAACAGCATAGAGAGACAACAAACAATAAACATGGGGTAGATTGGCGGGGGCGGTAACTACAGATCAGAAACATGCAGATCCGCAGGGATAAGTGCAGAAAAAGGACAAAAAGCTTAAGACTACAGGAGAGAGAAGGCGTAAAGGTAATGACACGCAATGTTGGCATTTAAATGCATAGAGAGTGAAAGACAGAAGAGAGGAGCACAGTGCATCATGGGAGGTCCCCCAGATACAGATAGCTCAAGGTCGGCTGAAACAGCTTATTTTCAGATGGAGCTCCAGAAAACTAATAAGAAGGAGTGACTTTAGCTAACAACACCGAGATAACCGATGGAGAAATTTAAGTGACTGAGAATTTTATGAGACTAGCTGAATGGGAGTCTATGGAGGTTTTTCAGAGCCGACCTCTAGTGGCACTCAGTGGTATTGCAGCTTAAAGCACTTCCGCATTGGCCTCATTTTTCAGAGCCGGGCCTTAAAGCTGAAGACGTCGCCTCCCAATCTACTTCTGGAAACTTAACAGTGAATTCTGGGAGCGAAGTGTGCTGCTAAGATTTTATTTTACTGTTTTATCATTTGCTGTATTCATACTTTTGTTTCCTTCAACTCTATAGGACTTAATTAAACCTGAGATGCGTGTACGGCATCAATGGTCTGAATTCCTGGTGTTTGAGCAAGGCACTTATCACCTCACAGCTTCTGTGGAAAACTTAATTAACAAATAGCCAGAGCGGTGCAGATGTGAAGGTGCTAATTATTATATTATTGCTACTGTGGGAAAAATTGGATTACACGTTTGCAGGAGAAACAAAACAACAATTTCACATTCGATTCACTGTAAGAATTGACAAGATGTTTCTTTAGCTTTTTTGGCTTCCTAAATTCTTATTTTCAACAAGACATCATTGTAAAGGTTTGAACACAGGCTGACAGTGAGCTTATTCTTTGTGTGCTATGCTGACATGGTGTAAATCAATATGAAAACTTGGTGCATTTTGTATAAAAATGTGTGCCGTGTTGGACTGCATTTCTATTTTAGGAAAGTTGGCTGTGAGTATACCGCTTGTTTGAGTGGCAACCGAGGGAATTAAACAAATGCACATTGGACCAAAAGTAAACTTGTTCAGGGTCACATTTCAGTAGCTTCTGTGTACCTGACTTAAGCTGCTCTAATCAATATCTTTATATCAATAAGGGATCAAACGACTGTGTGTAATGTCAAAGGTGTCACTTAGCGAAAACCCACAGAGAATTATCTCTAGAGGTTTCAGTGTCTCCTACTTTACTCAACACTCATATGAACCTCTTTTTGGAAAACAAAACTTAGAAGCTTTCCCAGTACCAAATGACAAAGTCAACAACTACCGAGTGAACACAGCTGGAGCATTTGGCCGCTAGAGAGACAGATATTTTTCTTGAGAAAATAAACACATGTAAGAAGAGAGTGAACGCTGGACTGACACTAAAAAAAAAAATCACCAGAAATATGAGTCCAAATCAAAGCTAAAGTCGCCATTGGGTCTAGCTGGTTGTTCAAATAAGCAACAGGTTAAGCTCTATATGACAGCAATAGAATGTCAGAATTATGTTTACAGGTTAAATTTCAATCATGACTAAGAAACTAGTTGATGTTTCTTTTACAGTTCTGACCAATGACGGAGCGGGAGTTAGGCGCGCCGAGCTGAGCAGCGCAAACTCAACATACTCAGCATGATAATGAGCCGAACAAAGTTGTTTTTGAGACAGAGGCTGCATTTAAATGCAATTACTGCAGATACTGACAGACAACAGAGAAAGTAATTATGCTGCAGGCCTGGTAGAAGAAATGCTTTGATACCTGTTTTTATTCTGCTGTCTAACACAGAACTGTTGTAAATCCAGGTTTATCTTATTAGCTTCCAGTGAAGGAAACAACCTGAAAACATGTTGCTGCTGCGTTTTAGATTTACATGGTTTAAGAGTCAAAAGTAAACCGAATAGTGAGTCTGCATCTACCGATAGCCCACGAGGTGTTCAGGGGACATCTATAAAATGTAATCTCTACCGATAGTCTGCGCGTGAGGCTTTTAGGAGACATCTGTAAATTGCAGCTTCTATGGATATTCTGCATGTGGGGCGTTTAGGGGACATATGTGAATTGTTGCGTCTACCTATAACTGCACATGAGGTGTTTACGGGACATCTGTGTATTGTAGTTACTACCAATAGCCTGCGCATGAGGCATTTAGGAGACATCTGTGAATTGTAGCTACAGAATATATCCCGGGTTAAATTCCGCCCCTCTCATCTGCATGGAAACTAATGATTTTTCACTTTAGTGTGCCATGTCATTTTGGTAAAATGTATTTTTTTTAAAACTTGAAATACCATATTATTTAAAAAAAAAAGTATTACTTAGGAATTGGCTTCGAAGCAGAGAAATCAGAACCAGTGTAAACTTTTGAGCGATACCCGGCAATACCACTACACTGTTGAGTCAACTTCAGGAAATCTCCTCAGATAAATGTCACATCACCGCGAAGGACTGCAGCAGCTTCTGCCAGTGACTGACAGCTCGAATCTCTGATTGCCTCTGGCCTACTGCCTATTTTACTACTTTGAAAAGTGGCACATGGACTTCTTTGTATTTATGTTTAATTAGTGGAAAAGTATATACAATGACAGCGTAGAAATGAGCCTGTACTGTCTTGAAGATTACGAAAGCCGCTCATTATGTGCGACAAGGCTGTCCGACGTGGTCAGTGCGGTATAAGCAGAGTACATACTCTCCTTTTGACTAATAATTAAATTCCTTCGAGACTTGTTCTGCTCTTTTTTTTTTAATCTAGACCAAGAGCTGGGTCTTAATTTTTTTTTCTCTCTTTTTATTTGTCCGTTCCAGATGATAAAATGCCTATAGACAGCCATGGTTTGAAAGGAAATAATTGCTGGAAGGAGCAGGTAAAATGTTAATATGATTTGGTAAAAAATATGCTTGGAGCTTGTAGTGACATCTTTTCATGGGGTGGGGTGGAGGGTGGGGGTGGGGTGGGGTTTGAGTTCAGTCGCACATGCACACAATCCGATGAAAAGGATTTTTTATTTGGCGGTTTACTCGAGTTTATTTCAAGCTGACACTGTGACACTTGCCTTCGATAATGTTATGTGTGTTCCCCCAGTGAAGGAAGTGACTGTGAAGGTCAGGTCCAAGGTATTTTTTTATGGCTGCTGGTACATTTTTCACACCAAAAACACCGACTAATAGACAAACTCTGCGTCATATTTGATAAAACTTGATTTTTCAAAGCACCTCCACGGTAAAATACTGCTTTATTCGAAATTTCAACAATGTTCCAGTGGATAAAAAAAAAAAAAGATGTCATGAGTCTCTTGACCCTAGAGGTCCCGGTTATACTGCTGCCAGAGGTACTGGAAAGGATTTTTTAAAAATGTTTGTTGGATTCCCACCAAAAATAAGAAAGCATTTATATTCTCTGAGCTGGCAGCTGAGAGAGAGAGACTGGAGAGTAACGATCTATCCAGTGGAAGTCGGCTGTCAGAGCTTCACTTCCTGAAGGACACTGGGATGACATCAGGAAAACAACTCGAAGCATGTGAGGGAACTTGCAAAGGAGGCAGAGAGAGAGAAAATTGTGGCTGTGGAGAAAAGATGAGTGCTGAGGGAACGGAGCAATAACCAGGGATCCGTAAAAGGTATCAGGGATCTAAATTCAACTGTGGGAAGTCTGTAACCACGACCTCACAATCCGGAGATGTTCCGGGATTAAAGGGACAAAATGTACAAGGGGAGGTGGGTGGCAGTCAATGGGGGGCGTCTAGAAGCCACAAAGGCTAACAATTTAGCAATCTGGGGGGGAGGGGCGGGGGTTGGGTCCCTTTAAATTAATGTACAGAAGTAACAAAAAAAGTATGAAATGTAGGCAGCTGAATGGGCTCTGTCAGTGTTCAATTGCTATATCATACATTATAGGTAGTTTCAGTTTATTACTGATAATGAATATTTGGAAAGTAGCATAAAGTGGAAATACAGTATCTGCAAGAGGTTCTTTTGGGAAAAAGTTTTTAGGCAAATCTTCACAAGTGCTTCCTTTATAAAATGCCACACTGGATTTGTACTTTAAGGATTTCTTTTTTTTTTTTCATCCATAATCTGCCAAATTAATGTGACCTGAAGGTTTTACAGGAAAGCTTTGTGAATCAAATAATCTCAAGTATTAATGTATTTAGTTTTTTCCTGCAAAAGAGGTCAGTTAACAGTGAGTGAGATACTTCAACTAAAAATACAAAATTGTGGCTCGGTCTAAAATTTCCATGTCAAAGTGTTTCTTGGCACATTACAAGCCATCGCTTCTCAGCTCTGCAAACTCTCTATTGCCATAGAAACATATTGACCTGCATGACATTGGGCACACAACCGTTGGTCAGAACTGGATGATGACACGAATCTCCCACTGTGGCAGCTGTTCAGGTTGGAGTGGTGACATCATCAGGTTGTCCTTGTTGTATTAGATAATAAACAGATGGTGTCATGATGATGTGTTTTCTAAAATCGTGCTGAACAATGCACAATTAAATCAGCTCAGATTTTGTTCACCCCCATTACACAGTAAATACAATCAATTTTTTTTTTTTTTTTTTTTTATTAATATCCTCTTTTGTTAACGCATAAAACACCTGTAATCTGTTTATGACAAGCTGTACTCAACTGCAGCCTCTCAGCACATTCAGGTTTTAAACATTTATTTTGTCAAACGCTTCTCACCACAGTGTGTATTTGGCACATGGCTGATTGGAGTCAGGGTTCAGAACCATTTGGTTGTCAGCTGTTTTGCTCGATTTCACCATTTTATCACTTTCAACAGTGTGACCTCAGTGTTGTTCAGCCACAGAGATCAAAAAGCTGCAGTCACGAGCTGTGGATTTAATGAGAAACCAAATGAGTCCCGGACGTCAAATGTGCTTTTCAGGATTCAGTCCGCTCCTTTTCTCCGTATCTAATGCAAAGATCTGTATTTAAGCTGTCATCTCAACCGCTTCAATTTCCCGCATAATTCTTTATCCACGTGGCTGAATTAATCAAATAATGGAGAACGACTCGCGTTTTTACCCCTCATCTCAGAAAGAATTTAGCATCAACGATCTATCTTTTTCATTTTTTTAAGCTGCGGCGAGCTCAAGTTGAAACACTGAGGGAGGCTGATGAGGCCTTTTGTAAGTCAGAGGAAGGACGTTCAAATTGATCTGCTTTTTTTTATGGGGAGCCCAGTGACACAAGGACAGAGGTGACGAGCTCACATATCTCTAATCTCTTGACAGCACTCTCCGAGGACACTTTGGGAGGCTTGTTGATTTAATGCAGCCCGCAGACGAAGACAGACAAGTGCATTTTGTGTCAGATGTAGGTGATAAATGAAGGAATCCAAGTGAAAATACAGATCATCAGAGATATTTTAAGGAAGATGAATGAATTTAAAGTGGTTCTTTTAATTAGGTGTGAAAGTTTTTTGCCTTCCAGTTTCAGAGATGTGGTTTTTTTTAGGCTGCAGGTGAAGTGAAGACTGGATGATATCAGCATAGACAACCTTATAAAGGGTAAAGGTCCCATGGCGGACTTCAGTGCCAGGGAGCACTGGAGATCCTCAGATTCAGTTATGGCAGAAGTCCTTTAATACTGGAAAATTGTCAGAAATGTGTTTGGGAATAATTCTGTCATGGATTTGTTCCTGGATCTCAGAAAAAAAAAAAAAAAAAGGGGGCAGTCAGAACAATCACTGCATCTTTTCAGTTGTCCTATAATTAATACAGCCAGTTAAATGAATGTATTCTTTGGTTGGTGGTTAAATTACAGAGAATTAAACCAACGTAAGATTTGGGAAAATTGCGCAGAGACAGTTAATTATAAGTTCCGCCACATGTGCGTGCGTAAAGTGGATGGCAAGGCGCGCACACACACACGCAGCACATCAATGCGGGGAAGAGCTGTAGTCAGACGCGTTATTTGGAGTGTGGGAGTGACGGCTATGGACAATTTATCGACTGATTCAACTCTCACACTGGACCGATCCTCCATAAAAAAAAAAAAAAAAACATCCCGTATGGTCTACTTAAAATAAAGTCTGCCTGAAAATGAGACGCACGGACAACAATCGGGGATTTCTGTGTTTGCAAAAGAAGATTTAAGAATTAATAAGGATTTCTCTTTTTGTTGATCTTTCACTCGGATATGGCACATCTCTGGATCCAATAAGAGAATTTCACAGCGTCAGACGCGTCTGCGGCGCGGGGGAGACCAGCGGAGGGGACTCGGAAGGAAACTTGTGTGGTGCAGGGAGACGGTCTCCTCTTTTTCGTATCGGCGCTGCCACAGAGAAAGAACCATGGTGAGGTCCCTTATACTCATTCTCAGCTGGACCGTGATCTCCGAGGTGGCGAGAGCTCAGAACGACACGGAGCCAATCGTGCTGGAGGGCAAATGCCTGGTGGTCTGCGACTCGAACCCGGCGACGGACTGGAAGGCTTCGTCCTCTCCGCTCGGCATCTCGGTGCGCGCCGCCAACTCCAAGGTGGCTTTCTCTGCAGTCCGGAGCAACAACCACGAGCCGTCGGAGATGAGCAACAAAACCAGAATAATCTACTTCGATCAGGTTAAACCCATTTTTTTTTTTTTATGAAATATGCGTCAAAAAGTGGTTGAATACTCCTTTAATAGCACTTTGCAATAGATGTTTCTATATTTCACTGAATATGTTCGAAAGAATTTTAATCCTTTGGTGTTTTTTTTTTAAATTTATTTATTTTTTTACATCCTTTTGCTCAGTTTTGACTACTGATGCAGCACATCAAAGTGTCATTGTATCTGCCCGCCCCCCCCGCCCCCCCCAGAGTTTAGTTTTGAAGCTGGTTGCAGTTGGCAATGTGGATGTGCTGTTCAAGCGCGCGCACATCGCGCGCAAAGCAGGTTCTGGAGTGAAAAGTGACTGGATTTTGAGGGCCGGCCATCCTGCAGAGCCTGCACAGGCACTCATCATCTCTGGCTCGAGCTACCCCCCCCCCCCCCCACACCCCTCCACCAGCACCCTTTACCGCGCGCGCCCTCTCTCGCACGCACCCTCACCTACATAGATAATACACCCAAACAAATCAAGCGGTGGCAGCACAAAAAAAAAAAAAAAAAAAAAAAAAAAAAAAACCACAAGGAAGATTTTGATTAGTCATGTACCAGTGGGCAGTTGTAAGGTGTTTCTAACGGTATCACCGCTGATCTTCTGCCCTCGCATCTGGATTACATAACGCGATCTGTTTGCAGTCCTGACACCGTGCTATAGTGATCTGATTGGTGTGGGTCAATGTGCACGCTGTTGCTATATGAAAGCGACGTTTTGTCAAAGGTCCCGGCACAGACCGCAGAGGTCTGGAAGAGGTGGGATTCAAGTGTAGGAGTGACTCTACAGGTATAAGAAGAAAAAAAAAAAAAAAAAAAACTCTGCCGCCTCCATCAATTAAAACCCAAAGAGTGTCCACATTACTTGAAGAACTGTATGTTTAATATGACTGTAGTGACCTTTTAGTTACACTCCTGAGACCGTATTAAGTGCTATGCGGTGTTTGCTGACTGACATATTCAGGTTGGATCATTTTTTTAGCGTGCAAACAGTCACATATATTTATTTATCAATAAGAACCAATTGGTTATTCTGCATCTGTGATTTGTAGAAGTCATTCTTTTCAGGCACTTTCTTGTCAGTGTGGGAAAGAAAAAAAAAATGTTTTGCCCCAAAGTGGAAATTTAAATCTACTGATGGGGATTTATGGCTCCTCTAGTTTTCTGATGAAACCAGAGGAGGTTGAATCAAATGTTTTTTGAAGTGTGTCACACTCACTTTGCATCTGACCATGAGGGGAGTCTGGTAGAGCTACAACAGAGAAGTGTGCGTGACTGATTTCCTGTTTAAATATTTAATCGCAAAGCCCCATTGAAATTAAAGCCTGCGTTGAAGTGCTGACTCTATAAACACCTTTGTCACGGTACATTTTTTCCCCCCTCCTTTCTTTTCTATTCACAGATTCTTGTGAATATAGGAAACTACTTCACATTCGAATCAGTATTTTTGTCCCCAAGAAAAGGAGTCTACAGTTTTAACTTCCACGTAATTAAAGTGTACCAGAGCCAAACCATACAGGTACGTTTGTTTTGGTTGGTTTTACACACCTGTGCAGTGGATTTAGTTGTAAAATGCATTTTTGTGTTGGACTGGGGCAAAAAAACATCTCATCAGGACAATATGGAAATTATTGGTGCGGTGGAGGGGGGGTTGGGTGTGGTTTATCTCAATATTTTAGTTTCGAAAAAGCAAAACGCTTACGAGTTTTATTCGTCTGATGTATTATTTAAAACTGCAAGACTCTTCCCACACTATATCTCACAATAATTAACAATAAAAGTACTGGTGTCACTCAATTCACTGCAAAAAACCCCGGTATAAATTAACATTTAGCCTGAATGTGTTATCTGAATAATAATGTTGATTACATTATTAAAATTAGATGGATCTGCAAGAGAAAATAATCACTGACATTGTATTTTTATAAAAAAAAAAGTTATTGATTATTTTTCTGCCAACCATCAACAACAACAAAAAGTTACAGGGCCTTTCTATTCTCATTAAACACCACATGCTCGTACGACATGAAAGAATGTAGACAGGTTCAGTTTAATAGATAAACCTGCTCTACACCACGTTTTTTTAATGATCATAATTACTGGAATTTACAAGGATTCTATTTGAATTGAAAAGGATCTCATTGAAAATAAAGGAATTACAGTTATACAATTATCTGCACAAACATTTACGTATACATGCCAATTAAAATGCTTCCAGAAGAGTTCATAATGTAAAAAAAACCAACAATTAAGTTTGTTCAACTTTTGCCCGGTTGAGTAATGTGCAGCTTCACTGCTAATACGTTGTATCGGCCTCCACTGTTTGCACGACTGCATCTAGAGAGCCCTTCTGTTGCACCAATTAGAAGCCTGGATGTAAAGTTGACCTTTTAAGGTAGTTTGCTGTCTTATTATGACGGAGTTTGATGTGGGTGGAGCTCTTTTACTGGTAGTTGGATGTTGGGAGGGGGAATAATTGTCATTCGACAAGATGTCACAACACTACTGCTGACTGCTTCTGCTTGAGGCATTAAAATAACCTCCCTACCTGCATCTGATTGGATATCTCTCAGCCATTGGCAACGCACGGTTGTGCTGACCGGGCGATATTTCTATTGTCTCTCAGGAGAACAAACAGGAAACTCCTGCAGCTTTTCCCTCCGCTGACAACATCTGTTTATAGTTCACATATTATCCATGAAGAATGTTCTGTATTCTAAATTAAACATAAATTATTTACTTGATGGTTTGTTAAAAAAAAAAACATGAATGATGGCAACCTAGCACCCTCTATCGGTCAGATATCTTCTTTAAAACAATGTTTTATCAACTCATTGAATGGACGCAATCTACTGTCATCAGGGCCGTAGATAGGGCAAGAAGGGCCCTCCTCCTCCTCCTGCTCCTCTTCCTCCTCCTAGTTAGCTCAGTTATCAACAACACATGACGGCGGGAGAGTAACAGTGAAACCTTCGTCATCATCAACACGTGGTTTACGTTGTGACGGGGTCGCAGTTTGATTAAGTTTAGGCAACAAAACGACTTGGTTAGGTTCAGGGAAAAGGTCACGATTACAGAGTTAAAATAAGTACTTAAGTTACCTTTGTTCGTATGATCCAATACGGAAGCTACTTTATGAACGTAAATTAAAAAGGTTGACTTTCGTTTTCACACGAGAGACGAACGGCGGTCTCTCAGGCGGAGGTACAACCCTCGCTGTCTCTCTTCATAATACGTCACCCGACCTTCTCGTTCGCTACACTACGACCACTAGAGGTCACTTAGTAGTCGCAATTTGCTCAGACTGATTCATAATTATTGGAGCGATGGTAGCTGATGACGGTCATTTAATGTCCGGATAACATTCGAATTGGGTTAAGGAAAAACAAAACAAAAAAATAACTTTGCTGTTGAAGGTTTCCCGTTTCAATATATTTCCCCGTTTAACGTCTTTATTTGATTATTTCTTGATCTCGTTTTGTCATTTTATTCTATTTTATCTCTTCTACTTATATTGAAGTGCTACATTGCAATGTTTTTGTACGTAAAGCACTGTGCAACACTGTTTTGAAAGTTTATTAAAAAAGATGATATATATATATACTAAGATGTGGGGCAAAACATTCTAAGAACTCCTAAATAATAGTCTCATAGTATGAACTCTTTGGCTTATCAATGAAAAAAAAAATGGCTGCTAGGAGTTTTAAGACTACTTTTCCACTGTCTAAAACATGAATGAAAACAAATGCTTTAATATAATCCGAACCTGAAATCCCATTTTATCTGATATACATATATAATATACATCAAAAGGGGCTGTGTGGCGAGTTTTATCGTTGTGAAAAGGTCAAGGGAAGTCGTTACAAATAAGAAATAAACTCTGCTAAAAGTTGTCTCACTCGCTTTCCTTTACTGTTGCTCATTGTTGCTTCTGTTGGATTATTCAGGTGAACCTGATGCTGAATGGGAAACCGGTCATCTCGGCCTTTGCGGGCGACAAAGACGTGACTCGCGAGGCCGCCACCAATGGAGTTCTGCTCTATCTGGAAAAAGAGGACAAAGTCTACCTAAAGCTGGAGAAGGGAAATCTAGTTGGTGGATGGCAATACTCAACATTTTCTGGCTTTCTTGTGTTCCCTCTGTAAATTGAAAAAGCAAAAAAAAAAAAAGCAAAAAAAAAAAAAAGCAAAAAAAAAAAATAGAAGATTGTAAGCTTACTGACTTCTTCATAATGTGTTGTCACAGTATAATCAAAAACATTGCTGCCGCGTCGGTCGGCTCTTGCCAAATGGTGGAAAAATGATGGATGAAAACGGATCACAAGAGAGAGAGGAAATAAGACGTCGGAAATTGTTCGCATTCTCTGGAAGTGCCGAGTCCCCCCGTCCAGATGGAAGAGACTTGAAATGTTCCCCTATCGCTATACTGTATGTTCCTGTCACTCAAAGCAGCCTCCGAGAGGAACACGAAAACATCCCGAAAGTACTTTTCAAACTTTGACTTCGCTGGAAGATGTTTGAGCGCACTGATTTTCTTTATTTTTTTTTTTTTTTCATGGCAAACTGTTGCATTCGAGTACATCTGCCTTTTTTTTTTGGCTGTGAAGTGTATATGCCTCCGTTACCTGTCGTCTTCACCGAAGTATTCACGTCGCTGAGTGTTGGGAAATGTCAATCGTTTCAGCCTTATGAGTTCGTCCAATCAGAGGGATGATAGCGGTGGTCACTAATTACTAAAAAAAAAAAAAACGATGTTCATGGAGGTTTTGTCATGGAGAAAATTATTTTCAACTTGAGACAAAGGTGATTCATATTTATCGGGAAGCGTGTTGGATGGATGGATGACTGAGCGGGTCTACTGGGAACAAAAAGGCACAAAATGATCATAAAATGCAAAAAAAAAAAAAAAAGAGTGACAGAAAAAAAACAACTTTAAAATACATCCAGACCTCAAATTATTGCGGAGACATATGAAACGCCTACAAATAGATGGAAATTGCTCAAACTCAACCACAGAGGTACAACAATGAGATGGGTAAAAAAAAAAAAAAAAAAAAAATCCAGAGATGAAAAATGACCACTGAGACGTACAAAAAAAACAACCAAGAAAGAAAATACAGAATGATTATGAGGAGACACAAAACGACCACAAAGGTAAAACGACTGCTGATGGATAGAAAGTGACCACAAAAAAATGAAACTCAACAGGAGACATAAAAGAGACACGAAGCAACCAGAAATAGATGGTTACATAAAGAAGTATTTCAACTGCAAACAAAAGACGACTACAAGGAGACACAAAAAAATATGTAAAATTTAATGTAAATTTTACACGTGTTCCAGTGGGCCCGTTGGGTTATAATCCATCCATGATCAGATCTATTTAATATTTCCGATCATTTAGGCTCGTTGCTGACCGCTATTTGGTTTTGGATGATTTCCCCAGATTGTGGCAATGCAGTTTTAAATTTTTTTTGTGAGACTGGGGTGTGAATCACATGTCCTACGTATGGTTGGGTTAACAGCAACAAAAGCACGTTGATTAATGATCAATATAAACATTACTCCTTGTATTTGAAAGGTGTTGCTTCTAGTTTTGAACCCTCGGCTCTGGAGGTCCTCTCAGCTCAGCGTTTGAAGTTGGCTTTTTTACACTCTTTTTTTTTTTTTAGCCACTGCAGGCAGCAGCTTTCATTAAAAAAAAAAAAAAAAAAAAAAAAAAAGAAAAAGCTCGCAGCAGGCTGCACGGCAGCAAACCGCACAACGGCGGCAACTCGCTGGTGAACATGTAGAGCGTGGAGATTGGTGGAAACCAAAAAAGGAGCTAAAAGAACATCAAATTGTGAACTTGCGTTCATCCGATGGCCAAAAAACACGATGAGCCTGGCTCCGCCCACTTATTGCTTACAGCTTACAGTTTGTGCAGTGACTACAGTCTGGAAACCCTGAAGGTTCGCTCAGCCACTCTGGAAGGTGGACCAATCAGCGACCGGTGGGTGTGGCTCAGTGCGATAACGTTGAAGCCAAGCGTTTGGTTTTAAATGTAGTTCCAACATCGGCGGCGGTAGTAAAGCTAAACGAAGCAATACGAATTGGCGTCGTAACGCCAGCGCATATCGAGGAATTCGAGTGGGAGTCTTCGAAGTCTGTAATTTACCGACACGGCGTTGCACTCCGCTCTCATTGGGGGAGGGGGGGGGCTCTGATGTTTACAGCCCGGTGAGTGCATCATAGCGTGCAGGATATATAGATAGACAACTGTTTGCTTACAACTTCACCATATCAACTTAAAAACGTGATTATGTACTGTATGTGAGTGTTGTGTTTACAGTATGTTTGTGCTGTCCCCCTCCCCCCCCCCCCCCCCTCCGTGTGGCCAAAAATCAGACACTGCAGTTTAAAAGGTCGTGGAGAGACAAACGGTTCTAGTCAAATGTGAATAAAATAAATCCTGCTTCAAGTTGCCTTTTTTCCAAGATTGAACAACTCGACCTCAAACGAACGCTGCGAGTGCCTCGACACGAGCAAAGAAAGCGGCGGGAGTACTTTTAATCTAGCTGCGGCGGATATTGTGTTCTTGAGCGGAAATCACAGGAAAGCAAGTCAAACATGGTGTTACTGAATTTGCATATAATTAAAGCGGCATTACAAGTCTCCCAAAGTGTATTTGTCGCTGAATATACTAAATTCCTACGTGCGCATTTATGCTATCCACGTCAACTCGCGGTTTATGGATGTTAATAAAGTTTAAGGGGCATCCGAGAGCCTTAATTGGTTAACATGGTGATAATAAACCGATACCTGTCACAGATGGCGAGTATAAACAGATTGCACTGGGCGGCCTGGGATGACGGATGAATTAATAAACTCCTTAATCGTTGCTGTTGAGCTCGATCCCCCCCCCCCCCCCATTCATCTCTCTACAGCAGAGTTACTGACCTCACTGCAGTGTGTGTGCTGCTGGTGCAGTGTGCAGCCGCATTGTTAAAAATCCACCCCAGAGCTTTATTTCCATCACTAGTTCACCTTGGAAAAGGATCATGTACATCTGGAAACCTCTCCGAAGTGTTTCAGGTTTTTCACAACTTATGCCTCGACATGTCGGTCGTTCACACATTTTTTTTGGTTTGTTTTGTCAGTGATTGATAAGTTGCCCCCGGCGTCACTGTCACATTTTGTTTACCATCGAGGGAACATTGACGGGATGATCTTTTAGCTTTTTTTTTTTCCACTATAGGGATGGAAGCTGCGTTCAAGCTCAACGAGCCTCGCGAAGATTCGTGTCACACTTCGTATCAACAACTTCGCAAGACAATAAGGCTGAAAATGAAATACTGCTAATATATTCAATGAGGGATCTCTGTTATGTTTTTCTTATTTTAAAAGTACAAGACTGGCCGCATTGATTGCCGTTTGTTTATCACGCTGTGTAGATTTATTTTGCTAAATGGAAATAATCTATATTTTTTTTGTGTCCAGATTATGTTTTGCTGACATTGGTGGACTCATGCCGACTGGAAGCTGGACCGTGGCCCTGAAATGCTTATAGCTTCAGTAGTTGATTATTTTATTACCTAATTTTATATTCAAATAGTGTAAAATGTAAATCTGAGTTTTAACTTGATGATTAAATGTTTTTGTTTTTTTAATTAATGTATTAATTGTATACATTAATGTATCAATTAATGTATTGAAGAACTCTGGCGTTAAATGACAAATAAAATACGTGGTTTTTAAAAGTTGATTTATAAAGTGATTTTTCCAAAGTTCCAGCCTGAGAGTAAGAAAAGTATTTTTTTCAACCTCTTTTTATTTTTACGACATACAAAATTTGCTGAATTTCTTTAAAGCCACAAACCCAATGAATGTTACAAGAACATATATAAATGAATACAAAACATAAATGTTAAAAATAATGTCATTGGTGTTCCACATGTTTGAGTATATTATTCATTCATTAACTATTAATGTCATTATGGACCTTTTAAAGCTTCTTCACATCTCGTTAATCTTGTTTTAATACAAATGTAATAATTTAAAGAATTTTCATATAGTATTTTACAGCCTCCACGGATATCAATATGTCATTCGTAAAAACATGATATGTACTTAAATTAAGGTGGCAAAAGTTTTAATTTTGTGTTTTATATTCACTTTCAATCTGAGTAAGTTGTTTCACATCCTCATTTTCAAGGACAATATGTTATATGTTTATGCATAATTTCTTTGATATACAACAAATAGGTCTTCTGCAATGAGAATAAATGTCTGTGACCGTTGAACTCATTTCCCGGCAGCATCAAGTCAGTTTAGTTTCAATATTTGAGCTAAAACAAGCAACTGATTTTCGTCTTGCTAAAGTCATATGACATATGCTGCTACAGCTGCATATCACTTTATTGTTTGATCAAGTTTAATTCGCATTTTATTTAACATCTTTTTCCTCAAACAGAGCTGTGCAATATTTGTCTGGTCATTCACTTTCAGTAGAAATATGTCATCGTATGAAGGAAGGTCAGATGGTGATTGCATTTTTCTTTCATCTGCTGAAACTTAAAAAACAGGAAAAGAAATCATCAAAAAAATGAATCAACGTTTTCATGTACTGATTTATTTTTACTCAATAGAGTCAATCTGAAGTTAACTGGACTTTCTGTGTCTTGAATTTCTGCCTCTTCAAGAAGCCTTATGAATGAGAGGTAAAATGTCTTTTACAAATGTGATTCTTTATTCTTTCAAATTGAGAAATATAAAAATGTAGGGTAGTCTGGGGTAATTTAGTCTTTGGAGGTCAATCTTTCATTTGGATGTTTATTTTCAATTTAGAAGTCAGCAAATCCATTGAAATGATATTCTATTGTTCGAAACAGCCGATATTGATTTGTCTCAATTCAAATCAACCGTTGACGAGTAGAAGTAGGGCTCCGGGGAAACGTCCCGAAACACAGCAGTGTTCAAGCTCAGCTCGAAATAGCTGATTTCATCACGAGGCCTTAAAAATGCACCTCAAACTGTTTGTTGATTTTGTTTTTTGTTGTGCAGATTTCCCCTCTTGGAAGACAATTGCAGCGCAGTATTTCAAATGGTGTGAATGTAAAGCCGACATCACTTGTTTACAGTAAATATGTCGTGATTCCTGAACGATGTGGATGTTGGGTTATTAAAAGTGGGATGCGAGGAGTATTAGCATGCTCCATCAAAGCATATTTTGGGAATTGATGCATGTCAAAGTCGTAAGTTCGAAGTCAGCCAGCTGACCCGACGGTGTACCCTAACGCAGAATATGACGGCCGTCCCTGAAGTTCTATCACGCTTCGCAGATATAATAAACACAAATGAATCTTTATTTATGACAGCTCTAAGTCAGTTATTTGGCCATTAGACAGTCTTGTTTGGCGCATTACATATTGTGGTGCTACATTTCCATGAGTACTAAACCCATTTAGAAAAAAGAAAATGCCAACCGTGTCATTCGTAATTATAACATTAATGGATGAACAGAGGTTTCTAAAGGCCCTTTATCTAAAATGTATTTATTTGAAATTAACGGTGATAAACATGTCCAATCTCTGATGTTTGTGTCATGTGTTAACAGAAGCAGTAAGAGCCCCTTCCCCCCCCCCTCCCGTTAATGAATGTGATCCCAAAATCATTTGCGGGGGAGATTATCTGCCTCTGCTTGATTTGTTTCCGGGTGTGTTCAGGCTTATAGATCGACTGCTTCTGAGATAAGAAATATCCTGCCAGAAAGTTATTTTTAAGTAGACAGCATATCTCTATGATTTTTACATGAATTTAGTTAAGCAGCAAACAGAAGGTCATCCAGAGAAGCTTTCCAGTCTGTGATTTTACCGATCGTGTAGCTGTGGGACAAAAGCTCTCCGGCAGAAAAGGAGGATTTTAACCGACTCGTGTTCCTACTGTCCTCCACAGCGACGGTGACTGTGTTGAATTTTAAAACTGAGTCCTGACCTTTCTGCCGGCATTTCAGAGGACAATATTGAGGTGTGATTGAATATATTGTCTCTAAACAGCACGGCACTTACTGCAGATTGTTTGCCGCACTTCATATGAGATGTGCAGAGCACCGTTCACTTTGATTGTATCCGGTGGGACGTATAACCCCTGAACTGAATTATAACTCAACATTAATCCAAGTAAAACAAAGCAGAGCCTCCTCCAAACATAAAAAAAATAAATAATAATTTCAAAAGTTTTCCTGGGTTTGATAAAAGGGGTCCACAATGCCTCATTTAAAAAAAAAAAAAAAAGCACTTTATTTTGCATGAACATGTGCAGCATTTACATTAAAAGGTTTTCATGGCTTTTAAAAAAAATAAAAAATAAAAATGGTGAAGTGGATGCTGCAAATTGTATTAGTACTGCAGCTCAGCTCAAAGCTGGTGTATATCCAACAGATTAATGCATGCTGCACCAGGAAAATTACAGTAAAAAGCACACATTTTGCAAAGCACTTTGTGTGCTTTATATTGCCACAGATTTTTGTCTTTACATCTAAAAATTCAGGCAGGCCTGTTGAGCTTTGGAATTTTTTAACATGCATGAAACCATGCGTGGCTGTTACCAGAGGTTTACTTTGAGCTTGTTTATCTACTTTGACGTGAGCTGCAAATGTTAGCGTGCCTTGCCAACTAGCAGGGTGACTAAGGATGCTTTCACACCGACCGTGTTTGGTCCGGACCAAAAGACCAAGAGACCAAGATTGGGCTCGACCAAAAGAAGTATAGTCTCGGTCCGGCTCAAACTAAACCACTGTTCGTTTTTTTTACAGATTGAAAACGGTTTCGACACGGTTCGGACTAATTACAGGAAATTGAGACGGCATATCATCGCTCATTAAACGATCGAAAAAGAAAAAAATGGGAAAGAAGTACAAATGAGACCCACTAACACGAAGGCAGAGGAAATTATTTAAATGTAACTGCAACACGGACGATGTCTAGAAGCCACAGAGGGACGTTCAGCCTTGAAACGTGTTTATATGTTAACATAGTGGCAGTTTGCTTTTCATTCGGATTACATCTACTTACATTTTCGGGCACTGACTGAATCCAAAAAAAGGACAATCCCAAAGGTGGGTTTTTTGTGTGTCTTTTTCTAAAAAGTGTTAATTCTTCTTAATCTTCTCCTCTGCATGACTGAAGGCACCAGTCAGTTCTTGAATAAGTAAACAACTTTGGAGATAAGACAGCTACGTGCTTCAGGTAGAAAAAAAAAGATGGAAATGAGCATTACATGACTCATGAGTAGGATCTGAATTTTTTTGCATTCTCTGACTCATTTTTGTTGTTTTTGTTTGCCACAAAGAGGAGGTGGACACAATAGAAACAATAGCTCCGGTATGCGACTAGTGCGGCCGTACTGGTGCATCCAATACAACAGCTCCGCAATAAACACTACCTTCGTGAAAGGTTTCATTTTTGTTGTCATTGTGGGAGAAAAGGTTGATTATAGTTTTGTCGAATGTCTGATGCCATTTTTTTTTTTTTTTTTTTTTTTTTAAAATGAAGTGCGTTATATTTTAAAGGTGTTCTTGTTATCGTGCCCATCCTCTATTGTTGGCAAAATTATAATTATGATGATGATGTTTTTCTTATCATGTACTGACTAACAATTGAGTTTATTGCCATGTTTGGAAACAGACTTCAGAAGGAGATATCTGGAAGGGAAATGTTTTCTGACTTTTTACGAATGTGTTTTTATGGTGTTTTATGAGATATTTTGCATCATCAGCTGCGGTGAATTCAAGCGGCAACCAACAGTGACGTCACCTGATGGTTTGTGAACGGCTGTTATGACGCCTCGAGTTCAGATTTTGGCCGGCGCCATCTTGCTAGTTCAGAGCGGTTTGGAGCAGGAAGTGACCATATTTGGACGAGCTGGGGGAGGAGCTCGCAAGTGGATCTGACTCGGATCTGATTGGAAACCTGACGACACTACGTCCCGCCCACCGATAGCCGTAACCTGACTGTACCACAGGCTTGTCAATCAAACAGACACGCCCCCAAAAACACAGCTTTTTGAGGCTTATTTCTAATTAACGACGGGATTATTTTCATTTGAACCAACGAAAACGAATAAGAAGGAGCGACTTTAGCTAACAACACCGAGATAACTCCTGGGGAAATTTTTATTTTATGAGAGAAGTTGAATGGGAGTCAACGGAGCCAGAGCTTTTTTGGAGCCGACCTCTAGTGGCACTCGGTGGTATTGCAGTTTAAGGCGCTTCCACATTGGCCTCATTTTTCAGACCATGAAGCTACGTCCACTTTTACACACAGTCTGTGGTCTAGATGGTGTTGAGCACATCCACAGTTTGGAAAAGCCAGCAGCTGTACCTGCATGGAAGCTAAGCTGCTGCTTCGAACGGGGTCAGCAACAAACGTATTTTAGCAATCTAAAAATATCCATATCAGTTTTAGTGCATGCTATAATATTTTGACAGCTTTACTTTGTCATCAGAGAGCCCTTTCAAATGGGAGAATGAAGCCTTTATATCGTGTTCTTCAAAGCCACCAGGTTCCTTTTTTTTTTTTAAATCAGTAATTTACCTTGCAGAACACTGCTGTTCAACCCCTGCTTCCACCAGTTAATTGATCCGAGTTATTGTGTGACTTTGGTGAATTTTCAACACATTAGTTCAGATACAAACTAACGACAAAGTCGCACACACTGTGTCTGTTTGCCGCGAGGTGCTGGTTGTGGAGATTTTAGAGCTTTTTTAACTATCTGGTGATTATTTAGCAGCCAGATATTTCCATAAAGAGAGAGAAGTTATCCATTTAAAAGTGAAATGTTTCTTTAAAACAAAGAGCAAAATCATCTTTCAGTCTAAAATTGTTGACTTGTCGTTCTGCAGAATTAATTTGGCACCAATTAGATGCCTCACTGATGGTATGTGAGATGGATATTAATCTAAACATCTGAAGGGCTTAAAACTTCACACAACTGTATATCCTCTTTCAATCTTTGATGAAGTTTCAAGCAACATTTCAACATTCACTGGTATTTTCACCTGTGTTAAGGAGATGAAAGTAATGTTTAAGCCGTAAATCCATTAAGGATTCTTAATGGAATGGTTTATCCTTGCAGAGACTGTAAACACTATCATATTTCACACTGATGCTCATTTTCTTTGGCATCTTTTCTGGTACCTATTACTTTAAATGATGTTGTTTTCAACTGAACCATTCACTTAATGTTTTTATTTTTTATTTTCCAGATTTCTCTAATCAGCTCTGCTAAACTTCATCTTTATTGCAAGTGCATTAAACATTAGCCAGATCAAAGCACGGGCCATTAAATAATAACATGTTTTCGCTTTGCAGAAGTCAGGACGAGATGTGCATGAAAGCATTTGCACTTCAGTTTAGTTCCAAACAATATCACGAGCACCAAACAAGGCTGCTGTGTAATTCGTACTTTCACGCCGTGCACATACACGGAATACGTGAGCTCTGTATGCAAATAGGTTCGGAAGAGAATTGCTGATTTGTTGGGCTTAAGGATTGCAAAACCACGTTTGCATGCGGTGCAGTTTTTCAGAGCACCTCTGTGCATTGTATACGCCTCGTTCTGGTTTCTGAATAGTAGGTGAAAAGCTAATTTGGCGAGGCTCAGAGGCTGGGGTTCGGGTCAGAAGGAGGGTGGTGGTGGTGGTGGGGGGAGGCGGGGGGGCTCCTCAGGTTAACTCAAAGTCGCTCTATATGATTAGATTTCAGTTGGTTCATTGCTCATATTTTCTACCTTTGTAATTCAGGCAGCTGTCAGTATCCAGAGGGACTCGGTGCTGGGGAGAGGACCCTAGATATTTTCTGGCCGAGCATTTTCTCAGGAAGAGAGCGGAAATCGTAACACATGCCATCACTTCCAGGTGGAGTTTGTAGAAAACATCAGATATTTCATTCGGCAGAAGTAAAGTCCGCATGATAATAATGTAATTTACCTGATCATAGAGCACGGCGTATCTGCAGAGGATTGTTCCATATATTCTATTATCAACCAGGCTCTGCAAATACACTCTGCATGCTACAATTCTCTTGCTTTGATAAATTCCCTTTAAAAATGGAGGCAAAAAAAGCACAATAAATATAAAAATTCCTTCCCTAAAACAATGAAATGTTCAGCATCTACTTATCTAAAATTCGATCTTTTGTAGAATCAATCTAAATTCCAGGTTGTGCACTGTGTGGGCTCCACATTAAGGCATCTGAAATAGAGTGGGAGTAGAGCCGTCCCTATAGAATAAATCAATATTCGATGCTGTGTTATTACATTTTACAGGAGTATATACAATCCACGCCTCCACATCTTGAAATTATATTTACTAAATCTTTTTTTGTAACACGATTTAGTTGATATTGTGGGTCATTTTTTTTTTTATAGTGTTTCATATATTTATGGAGCATTTGGGGAAGACCAGCCGAGTCGTTCACCGCTCGACTCTTCCTCGATCGCTTGATGATAACCGTGACTGACGTGGCCAGCTCTCAGGATATTGTACCTTTCCTTTGAATGCTTTTGTGAGTGAGAAGAGCTGCATTATGTAAAAAAAAAAAGAAAAAAAGCTGCACATTAATGGTAATGTGTATGCCCCATGATGAAGATGAATTGCCAATTTTTCATCATCTGTCTCCTGCAGAAAAAAAAAAAAAAAAAAACCCAGAGGCAAAAGGGAGGCGGGTGGGCTGGGAAGTACTTACTGGCAAGACAGCTCAAGAATGACTCAAATCAAAAGTGCATTAGTGGCTTTAATGGACAATAAGCATGTAGTTGTGAAACAGGATGAACATATCTACTAGGCCTGAAAAGACCAATGTTCAGAGCAAATAGCAGTAGCATCAACCAATCAGCCAATGACCTTTAAGAATTTTCCTGATGCTTAAAAAAGAAGTGGAGTTTCATGTCTGTTCCTAAACAACCCATAATAACTTTCTAAAGCCGTATACCCGCAGGTGGAGGTTTAACAGCTAATTCCTGCCGTTCTTCCTTCATATTCAATATTAATGATAAAGACCGTCGCTAAATTTGCGCAACTGACACACATTTAATCCCCCAAAAATTCTAATAAAATCTGCATTTAGAGAGCTTTTATCCCAAAATGTACAAAGAGCCGTGTCCAATTTAAACCTCTCGTTTCTTGACCGACTAGTGTGTTTCGACGCGGCGTCACAGACCGAACTGCAGCCGTGTTGTTGTGAATGTCGGCAGCGGGTCCTTGACATGATGAGCTTCGAGTGTACTGGAGCGCTCGCCGTGTTGGCATCACTCGTTCAACTCGAGCTGATTGCGCTGATCACGTCTGAAGTAACTGGGTAATTTCATACATATCACACGATTGACACTACACTTTTCTTAGCGACATGCAGAGATCAAATAGTAAATAGTAAAGAGTAATTGGACAGCCTTAATATATTAATAATACCGCAAAAACGACATTTAAACGTGTCAGATCTCAGATGGTTTATTCTGGTATTGTGGTGCTCCCGTATGAACGTTTTACAGAAACTAATAAATTCCATTTATATTGGTCGATTTTGCATCTCGCAATTTTTGTCCAGTCATGCTAACGCTCGGTGCTGGAAGTTGTGTGTTCGTTATGTAAACTAATAGTGTGGAGGACGGGGCAGTGGACGGACGGTTCCTCTCTGGTCACAGATAAGTAAGATGTTTTATACTTGTACTGGCCGAGCCATTATTCATCATCATTTGTATATCAGTCACGGTTGATTTTGAATGACTGTGATCTTTTTCTAATGTTAACCGTTCGGTAGCTGCCGTGTGCAAATACTGTATAAAATGCGAATAAAAAAAATAAAAAAAAGGAGGGCCACTGGTAAAAAGAAGAGGCAGAATCATCCAGGATCCACAAGCCTGTCTGGTGATGCAACCACAGGAGGCCACAGATTGTTTGCCGGGTTTAAGGCCGGGTGTACTTCAAAAAGTTATTATTTTCCCATTGACTGGGCTTAGACTTTGCATGAAAATGTGTTTTTCCTTTCCTATCCGTCCAATCACAGTAAAGGAGGGGCGGGACAAATGACCATCATCGTATTTTACCCGCTGACATTGGTCGCTAATCGGCCCGGTCTTGAGAGAGGCGCTAAGCGAATGCTAATATGAGCAGTATATATCCAGACTATCATCACAGCCTTAGAGTGTAACAGGTTATTTTCATTTGCTAAAAATTACCAATGTCCTTTAAACATACATATTTAAATGATTTAATTATTATTATAAACATGCAACAACTAGTCGACTATTTGCTTTAACTAATGACAACTAATTAACTCGTAGACTCTTCAGCCGAGAGGAGCCCTAATACCTTTGAAAAACGGTAACGTGGTAATAAACTGCTGATATCAGCATGCTTAAATTTCCCTCCAAACAATTTGAAATCATGCTTTTAGTGTTGCAGTGGAACTCGACAAACATCAAAGTCCTCTATACCACAATCAGATTCCTTTTCAGCCTGAATAAACATCTCTCAACACATCACTCAAAACTGAGAGCTCTTCAAGTCCACCTTCAATGTACTGACATGCAACTGCAGCATCACGGCACCCGTGGGAGAGTCAGACGGGACGGCACGGTTGGGAAACTTTTAATGATGTGACTTGAGAATATGGAAACCATTGCAAGTAAGCATCTGAAAGCACTACAATCTGCAAAAAAAACAAAAACGGTTTCATCTAAAGGAAAGTATTCTTTGGACTTGAATAACAGAAAACATACCCCTGCCTGGCAATTACCAACGCTTGTGTTTGAGAGCTCAAAGTGTCTCTTAACCGCTCGAAAAAAATCAATAGCAAAAGGTTCAAAGGCAGTCGTACGTGGACTTCGGTAATATTTCTCGAAATACAACGATTAATCATTTTCCCCCCCAAGAAGAATTCAACCAAGAAAAAGAGTTGGAAGTTCTCGGGCTCAAGTCGTTTGATGAGTTTTAAGAGTTTATCACGAAAACGCTGCTTTTATATTTTTTTAAAACCTTCTGATTGGACTCGTGTAATCGTATCTGATTTGACTGGAACAGAACTGAAGCGAAACTATTTTGCAAACAGCTTTAGTTGTTGATTTGAATTTTTTTTGTTCGTCTCAAAGGGGAAATCTGAAGGGACAATCGCGTTCACGCTGATAGACGCAGAGCTAGTCCGGCGTTGATGCTCACAGATAATCCGAACTCCACTGCCAGGTTTTAAACCTCGTCATTAACATTTAAATGGCACCAAAAGATGAATTTGACTCATTTTGACCGAGGAATTATTATACACATTAATGACACTGCAGCTGCATATTTTTCCATTTTCTAGAAGAGAGTTGAACCATTTTAGGACAAATTTGAAGGAACAGCTGGCTTAAACTCAGTGGGGTTTTTTTTTTCCCAAAGTGAAGGGTGTGTATTTAGCACTTTCTCAGCAGTCTCAAGACCCTTTGCAGTTTACCTCCCGTTCACCCACTCACACACCAACCTTACCTTCTCTACCATCTGAACCTCAGCAATCCCAATTAGTAGTTAGTAGTAGTTGTTAGCTAAGAGCACTGTCAGTGGCCAATGTCATAGCACTGGCAGGCTTATGAATGTTAATACGTGATAATCATTCAACAAACTCACAGCAGTAGTACAGTGTTAAATAATTGGGACGACCTATTATGCTGTTAAGTGTCAACTTGAAAATTGGAAGCTGGCGTACTTGACTTACACGCGTACAAGCTAATTACGTTGACATCGTGGTCCCGAGAGAAGTTACGACCGATGAGGGAGTTTAATGTAGTTTCCTCAAATCCTTCAACCACGCCGAGTGTACAAGTAGTTTTCAAGGCCACCTTTCCAAATTGGGATTTGCGCCGTCATTGAAGCCGCTGCTATTCAGTTGAACTGGACTTTAGTTTGTCCAGAAGAAGAATAACCTGACCTTTTTTTTTTTTAATGTGGAACCATCTAAGAAATTGTCTTTTGAAACTGCTTGAAAAAGGGCAGGCACTTTCAAAAAATACTCGGCGGGTGAGTGGATGAACCATTTGTCTATCACGTTCAACAAACTTCTACCAAATTAGATATTTGCCACACTTTTACCCCCTTAAACACAGGACACTCCGAATACAATGCTAACTTTTTTTCCCAAACGAACAATCTTTTACGTAAGAGTGAGAGCTTAAGTTTTCTAAAAAGGAGCAGTTTCTTTTTCAGCTGTTTTTCTGCTTCACTTCAGGGTCAATCTGTACAAATACAATTACAGTTAATAAACTCCTGAGGAACTTTTTCAATCTGGTTCAAAGAGGTGCAATTTTTGAGAAAAGATGAAATATCATATATTACTTCCAAAAAAAAAGAAGCCTTTTTCTCAAGTACACTGCGTACAGTGCATTTAATGATCAGGTCTGCAGTTCAATGAGGTTCATGGTTCTTGACAACCTTTAAGCTTGTAACCGGTAATTCTTGATGGCGAGCAAAGCAGCCCTTCACAGCAGGTAATCACTTACTGCACACATTTTCACAAGGTTTTTTTTTATTGCTTCCTGTGGTGCAGCCCTCTGATGGAGGCTAAAAGTGAAGCTTTAAACACAGTAACATTCATTCCAATTAAACTGCAGCTTGCGGTGATTCAAAACTTATCAGAATCTGGACTTCAAGTTTCAAGTATCTCACCGTACTGTGGCTGTTCTTGTATGAATATCTCCCTTCATTAATATCTCCCTTCATGAATATCTCCCTTCATTAATATCTCCCTTCATGAATATCTCCCTCCATTCATGATGGCATCTCAATCTAAAATGCCCCTTGGGACCACAATGAAAGCCATTGCCTGGAAGACTTCTCAAACAGACTAATATCTGTTCATCATTTAGTAAATAAGGTTTGCTGCGTCTTTCTAATGGCACACCTGAATTAAAAATGCTGTGTTCAATCTCTCTCTCTGTCTCCGTCACATGAATCCGCTAACTTCTATCTATAAAGCACACAAGGCTGCACAGGTCTGGATAACATGGGAGTCATGATTTACCTGCTGAGCATTTAAATCACAATTCTCTCCCCAACATAAATCTTTATTGCTCATATTTACCTGATAAAGAAGAATATGCAACAAAAAGAAAAGTTATGATGCCTGATCTAAGACCAGCACGTCAACCTTCAACGACAGGTGACGCTGTCTGAATCTGACACTTAGCATAGAAACATTAACTTCAGGCTTTTGTCTTCTCTTATTAGATACAGTCTTGAAACAATCAGTTTTTCTGAACACTCGTCTATTCACTTGTGTTTTTTTGTGACGCTGCATTGTTATTTGCCGAGGAAGAAAGTAGGAGCGCTTGTTTTGGTGCAGCTGATGTCCCTAATGAAAATGAATTGTTTTCATTTAGAAATGACACCGCATTGAAATATGAATCGAGATTTTGTTTTTAACATGATTAATTGTGCACCGCCACACACACGACACTGACACGAAGAGGGGTGCGGGGGGGGGGGGTAGTTAAGCTCTATTATTTTGAGGCTCTAGATTCGGACTCCATTATTAGCACTCAACCTCTGCTGAAGTGCCCTTAAGCAAAACACCACATCCTAAATTTGTACTTCTCTGTAGAGTGGTCAAGAAGAAAGAGAGTCTCCCCGCTGCGAGGGCCGATAACCCAACGTCTCCATCATTATCAACATAACTCAAGTGTGATTTGACTTTCACGATGCAAAACCATATGCCGTGTTCCAAATGATGTACTTCCCTTTAGTACTCTAACAAATAGTGCTCTTACATGTGAGGACTCTTACTTGTGCAGTGCAGGAATTATGACATGAATTAGTGATGTTTTAAACTGGAAATAACCTCCGTCTGCGAATACATCACCTGCCAAAATATCTGCAGCTTTAATTATTTTACCCAGAAATCCACCTGTTTTCGTGCCCCTTCTGTTTAACACACTCAATAAACACACGGATTCTTCTGTCCAGCAGCGGTAGTGAAAAAGAAACACTTTTGTGTGGAGTTCAAGACGCCCTTAATTGGAAATGTCTTTACGTCGTTGGCCCCACCCACTTCCTCTACGTAGCCGCCAAGATGGCGGCCGTTCAGGGTGGAAAGTGTCCGGTGTCCGTGTGTGGGACTGAAATTAACATCCCGTAATATTCGTGTTCTTGGAGAGATTTGTTGAAATGCACCATAAAAGACAAACATTAGCTAATGGCAGCATGAAATACAGTAATAAAGTATCATAAAAAGGTTTAAGAAAATGACAGAAGGCCCTCCTAAAAACTCCCAAAGTCTGGCTCCCTGCTGCGAGCAGAGCAGAGCAGAGAGCATGCAGGTCTGCTGTGACACCGAGCGCAGTTATTTACTGCGCTGTTGAGAGTTAATTTCCCCTTGTCTTTCCACTGAGATATTTATGAGGCTACATAATAGCGTGTCGGTTTTCCCTCCGTGCCACGGTAACTCTTCGTGTATTTTCTGTTGTTATTTCATAACTGAAACACAGATTGAGATCAATTCGGCTGAAATGTTTTCAGGAGCTTCGCATCAGTTCTTTTTATCATCACACTGAATGAGTTTGAAGCGCTGCGCTGCCAAAATGTCTGTTTGCCCCAACGTGGATAATCGAGGATTTTCACAGCTCTAATTTCCAGACATGATGAACCTTAATTTAAATTTATATGAAGCTGTTCTAACAAAATCCTTGTAGGCTTTATCGTTATTATCCGTTCAGGGGGCTAGCAGGTATCCCTGATGAATCCTGATGATTTTTCTGATCTAGCTCTTCCTGCAGATCAAAGACTTTTAACTTCGGCAGTAAACCATCTCTGCTTTGGTCCAGACTTAAATGTCTCAACAGCTCTAAGATGGACTGCTGTGAAATTTTGTCCAGACATTCATGGACCGCTGAGGATCAAGCTCAACGACTGCATGGCTTCCCTGACATTGTCGCTGGCAGCACCGTGAGGGTCACATTTATGGTTCTGAGTGAAATATTCAATAGATTTCAATGGAATTTGGTACAGCCATTCATGTTCCCCATGCACAGCATAAACTGTAATAAATTTGGTCATACTCTGGTTTTTGATCCAATATTGCACATCAGACATTTACTGCTTTCCTCCCAGTTAAACCTCTAAGATTATATTTGTGTTAATCTGTTTTTACTAAATAATTAGAGGCTAGATTGTTTTGTAATCTGGAAAAAAAATCAAAAAGAACAGTAAGATTTGAAATATAACAAGTTTCATTACAGAGTTCAGCAAAGTTTCACCACTGACACTGTATAAAGACATGAGTCAGATTTGCAGAAAATCAGAGCAAATTTAAGATGCAAGCACGGTCAGGGCATTGTGTGGTTCGTGTGTTTGACCCTGAGGAGGTAAGGTGACTGATGATGCAACTCAGACGGTGGGTTATTTTAGTCTCATCAGCATTTTCCATAGTCATGAATCAGTTGATGGGAGGGTGGTTAGAATAACAGCACAGGAACCCTGCTGTGTGTGTGTGTGTGTGGGGGGGGGGGGGGGGGTGTTACAAAAGCTGCAAGAGAGGGAGACTTTCTGGCAACTTGGCAGAAAAATACAAACAACGTCCAGCAACAATTAGGTCTCCCGAGAAGGGAGCAAGAGGATGTGCTTATTCAGGTTGTCTCGACGAAACAGCACACACCAAGAGATCTTAAAGCAGACATCACAGTCTCTGTGCAGCACCCCCAGAATCAGTAAATATCCATGTCTGTCCTTCTTTGTAGCTGATGCCCGAGCTGCTGGGCTGCAGTGTGTTGTAATCATGTGTTTTCACCTCTGAGCGCCAGCGGTGGTCATATTTATCGTTGTGGGGGTTCAGCTGTACAGCGAGACACAGACAGAAACGATGGCAGCAAATGAAGGATGAAGGTTTGTCTAGAAATTTCTGTGTGTGTGTGTCACACAATAGTGACAACGAGTCTGTGTGTGTGTGTGTGTGTGTGTGTGTGTGTGTGTGTGTGTGTGTGTGTGGGAGGACGGATGGGTGGACTCACCCATCCGGAGAGGAAGACTTATTGCTGTGATTCGGAGACATTCAGGATTGCTTCAACTTGCAAACTCCAGTTTCATCTCTCTGAAAATCATCATATTTATTTTTGTTGTTTCATGTCAGCATATTTCCTTTTTGTGTCTGAGTACACAAGCTTTGTTTTTTTCACCAATGAGCGCCATGGGAAAAATAAACTGAGCCCTTCAAACTGCTAAACTAGGCTAACTATGAAGAAAAGACGGTATCAATGAAATGTAAATGAATATCATTATTTCGCCCATGCCATCAAGAATAATAATTAAGACCTTGGTGTGATTGTGTCATTTAATTGTCTTACAAGTGTTTTTATTTGCTTATGGGCTTCTAAGTGGGGGTGGTAATCTCTGACGGCTCGGAGGACAATCTGTCTCCTCATAAGCATATTCAAGTCTCCCAAGATCCATCACTGTCTATTGTTATTATTAGTTTTGGCATAAAAAACTAATTTAGAAATCAGAGTCGGATAATTAAAAATCCAACTAAATCCGTTCCCGCAGGAGTGAGTTGCGTTGGATGGCTGAGACATGCTGCAAGCCCAGCCAGAGAGACACATCGTCTGCAGCCGGGATGCATTTCATTCTCTGTGAAGTGAACCTTGTAAGACCCCGGATGATCTCTGGATATCAAGTGGGGTGGGGGAGTCTCAGACCACTCAACTGTAATATCTCCCTTTTTTCATGCTTTTTTGGTCTAATAACATTGAATAAAAGATGGTTTAGTGGTTGATAATGATCTCCACAGCAGACCATTTCATGTAAAATCGAGTAGGTAGGTAGGTAGGTAGGTAGGTAGTTACTTTATTAATCCCCGAGGGGAATTTTTTTTTTCCGCTACAGCAGCATACAGAAGCAATAAGATAATAATAGAATAATAGAAAAGCAATAAAATAGCAGTAAAATAGCAGTACAAAATATTAAATATAAATATAAAATATAAAATGCACAGAGTTAAATTAATTACAAGTATATAGAAAACAAAACACGTGTTATTCAAATCCTTAGTCATTCAGCAAAGGTCAAAATTTGACAACAGGTTTCAGCTGTTTTTCAAATAAATACATCTGAATCTGGAATCTTCTGATGACCCACTATTTTGCGCAAATAGTTTTTAAGGACACTCAATTGTTCCTCGTTATTTCTTCCGCAGTAACAGAAGTGTATTTTTTTTAACATACAATGCTGTGAAAATGTATTAAACCCCCACCCCGCCCCCCACCGGGCTTCGGCCTATTTTTGTTGGTATCACCGTAACCCTAAATCAAAATCAACATAAAGCAAAAGTAATCTGAGTCAACATAAAAAAAAATAGTTTTAAATAAGTATATGTATTGAAGCAAGGAGGTTTCTTAAAATGGGCCTGTATGAAAATGTATTCAAGCTCTTCGTTACTATATCCCTCAAAAAACGACCAAACTGATAGCTGATGACATGGTTGCAGCTGGACCAGACACACCGGGGCCTGATTACTACCGACCCAGTTCAATCAAATAATCACATAAATTGACCAATTTCAGAACATCGAGTGGCTTAAAGGTGTCTCCGGTTGCACGCCTGACCAAAATCGAAAGAAATTCCAGAGGAGAGGAAGAGGAAGGTGATTGAAATGCATCAGTCTGATAGGGGTTTCAAAGCTATTTGAAAGGCTCCAGGACTCCACAGATTGACAGTGAGAGACTTTATCGACAGATTGAGAAAACTCCTAACAACGTTATACCTTCCCAGAAGTGAATCGAACTCCCAAATATCCTCTAAGACCAACAGCGACGATGACACAACCACTATATATATTGTATGTCTGACTATATTCATAAATGCTATTGCAATGTCTCGAATGTCTATTTCGAGTGTCTCGTAACGACTGCTTGCAAGCATGCAAATATCCTAAAGAAGGTCCCAGTGAATGTGGATTGTATTATCGTCATTGTATTTCAAGAATGGCTTATGTTTTTCTTACTGTAGTGAACTTTTCTGCCATCTAGTGACATGTTTGGCATTTAGTAACCCAAATGCCAAAACTCACACTGGTTACAAAAGTATAAAATTATCGGTGGATCCGCCCCTCTGAAATTGAATTAGTTCTTCCTTTGGTACAGTCTACATCCTCCCACCAAGTTTCATGAAAATTGAGCTGCTAGTTTTTCTGTAATCCCGCTGACAAACTAACAAACTACACCAAAACCACAGCTTCCTTGGTGGGGGTAGATATAGGTTTGGTTGATAACATTTTGTGAGTTGGAAAAATTTGGGGTGGCTGAATGGCTCTAAGGAAACCAGGGTTCACGTCCATGAGAAAGGAACACGGAGTCTTTCCATGTATCATGTAAATTTGACATAACATGACGTAAGTATTGTTACTTCCATAAAATTTTTTATTTTAACCCAAACCCTGATGATATCCAAACCCAACCCAAGCAGTTCCTTCCTGAACCTAATCCTCAGATTTTTGGTATCCAGTAGTGGACTGACAGGTGTGTTACACAGTTTGTCATGAAGCGGGGTTGCCTCATCTGTGCTCTCTATTTATTTATGTACGTATCCATCCAACCCTCTATTCTGCCTGCCATTGTAAATTAACTGTATGTTGTCTTTTCTTATTTGCACAGGGGCAGACTACTGAACCTGTAATCAGCCTTCGTGGGTTTTGTATGATAAACGGTTCAAAAGGTTTTGTTTTTTTTATCTACCGTTGCATTTTGAAATAGAACCAATTTCCTCCAGGCATATAGGTCTCTGTTTCATTTTGAGAGAAATCCATTTCAGCCCTCTGCTCGAAGAAGCAAGGATCCATCCCAAAACGATCCTCCGAGACACCTGAACTGTACAGCGAGCCCAACACTGCAGTTTATAAATATCTTGTAGGTTTGTCAGGCCCGTCCAAACATTAATACCCCGGAGGAATAGCGTCATGAAAAATGTAAGTTGTTTCTCTGTCTGGGCCTATTAAATCCTCTATTAAGCTTCCAAAGGCGAGTCGATACCGGTAGTCTGAACCCGCTGGATTCACTTTAGAGATCACGTCTCACCTCGCACACGCTGCAGTCACACTGCGGCTCGTCTCGTCGCTCGGTGCTGACAAGTGACACCCGGCTGAGGAGAAACACAAAGCTTTCCAACAGACAGCTGCGCTCGCTCATAGCCCGTAATTTACAAAACGCCAACGTCCCCCCCTGCCTCCGACAACAAAAGCTTTAATTTGACACTTTAACAGTCTTTTTGGAAATATGAACCAGGTGCGAGATCTTCATACATGTAATGTGTCTAAAATGAGAACAGGGAGGATTTGATTGAAGCTTTGAAGACACAGGAAAAGGTTAGATTGAGATATGTGGCATTAGAACGGCGAATACGAACCGCTAACAAACACATAATCTGTCTTGATATGACAGCTGGTTTGTATGGAGTTACATAACAGATGGCAACAAGCGCTCCATAACCGGGAGGAGGGCCGTGCATCCTCGCTTCCTCGAGGAGAAATCAAAGTCGATAACGGGTCTATTTCTCGCACTCCGAGCACAAATCTCATCACCCCAGACTGAGACGTTATCCCTTCCTCCCCTTTAATACTGTGACACGTGCCAGATATCCTCACCGCACCACAACTTAATCCACGACTCACCGAACGTGCGCGATAAAGTACCCCCCCCCCTCCCAACTTCCCCGTTAAATAACTTCAGGAGTCTTTAGTTGATATGGAGATCAATCAAAGCTGGATTTTTCACGGTGTCTGCCGTCCATCCGTGATGGGGATTATTTCCTTCACTTTTTCTTCAATACCCCTGGAAACTCCGAGATACGATGAAATTACGCTGCATATCGTTTGGAATTAATAATTTCCCAAATGTGTTGGATCATGACTTATGTTTGTCAAACGTTGTTAGTCTAAGAATGTATTAAAATTAGAGGGTAGACATGGGATTTATATTTCAATTGAACTTTCCTTGTGAAAAATGTACTCCAGGTGTAGAGCAGGTGTATTTAGCAGTACGTAGAAAACAGTATATCACATATTAACCGTCTTTGTCACATTACAATCAACTAGCAGAACCAATATGTCAGTTTTTAGAAGACGGAATAAATGTCTTTTATCAATTGTTGGACATTATGTTTTGGAGATATTCAATATATATTGAATGTTATTGATATATTATATATCACCTTCATGTTTTTCTGCATCTATAAAGCACACTTTTACAGAAAAAAAACATGAGTTTCACGTTTTCCACACGGCACACGTGATCCAACCCGGTATCACGGCAAAACGTGACATTAACCACGCTTTGCACGGGGTTGCATGATCACATGTATAACACGTGTTTACCACATGTTTCAACGTCTGATAACAGGTAACATTTGTGGAAAAGTTTTCATATTGGGATCTAAAGGGGCTTCACACGTTACACCATGAAAATGTTCCAAAAGCACATGTTTCCCACGGGCGAAATACATTTCACGTGATCACACGAGTTTCTGCACATGTGAAAATGTGAAAGGGCAGCTCCTGCAGAAAATAAAATATTGTATAACATTAGCACTTAAATCAAACACACCTATTGTGGCTGTTTCCAGTTTTGAACATGAATACGATCAGTTCGTTGATGCAGCACTTCTTTGGTCTGTAAGTGCGTTGTTGCTCTCATCTGGTTTGGGACTCACAAAGGCCCTTATGAGCTAAATAGCAATAAAAGTTCCCAACTAAGATTTTCCTCACATACTCACACTTTTTTAAAGCTGACAAACCAAACCATCCCACTTTGATGTGACGATTCCACCAAATTTCATTTAATGTGAACTTTGTTACTTGGGGTCTGGGTAGGTTTTTTTTTGATGAATAATTGTCAGACAGCTGATGTTCAATTCATCAGGGCTACAAACTCTCTCTTCTGATGTTAAAGTCATTAATGATTGTGCATCTCCAGGACTGTTTGCATTTGTTGGCGAGCTGATTGAATCAAGAATAAATCTCCACCATCAACATACGGAGCCAAATTATCTGCAGCCGAGTGGAAACCCGCTGTGACGTCACCCATCTGTTTGTAAACTGCTGTTTTTACGCCTGCAGTCTGGCATTGTGGCTGTCACCATATTGTTTTCTGGGGTTTTTTTGGAGCCTGAAGTGACCACATGTGGATGAACTGGGGAGGAGCGAGGTGTAGATCAGACTGAGAATCCGAGGACACTATGCCCCGGCCACCTATTCAGGCAACCTGACTGCACTCAAGGCATGTCAATCAAACTCGGCACCCCCACAAACATACCTCTCTTTGAGGCCTAATATCGCAATAATGACAGAATTACTTTCAGAAGGACCAACACAATACGGATCAGAAGGACTGAAGTTGTTGAATGACACCATAATGACTTGTGGAAAAAAAATATGTATTTAGTATTTAATGAGAGAAGTTGACACTTTTTGAATACGAGTCTGGAGGAGTCAGAGGGTTTTTGGAGCCAGCCCCGAGTGCCCTTCGATGGTATTGCACTTTAAAGCACTTCCACATTGGCTTCACTTTTCAGACCTGGAGATTACATCCATTTATATATAGAGTCTATGCCTGCAGCTCATCTCTGCCTGCAAGTCCTCTGGGCTTCCCTTTAACTTCTCAGACTTAAAAGCTACTTTTAGAGCTTTGTGAATTACCCTTAGTCCAAAAACTACATTATGGCAGACATGTCTCTTGTTCTTTAGAAGTTTCTCATGATTTGGCCACTTATGAGCCACTTAAGGATGTTTTTGTGAATTACCTCTTAAACGTATTAGGCCGATATGATGCATGATCAAAATTATATTTATTTTGATTATTTGGAGTCCACAATGAGGCAAAAACCTTGTGGTGCTTGAGTCAGTCAGCAGCCAGAGCTGTTTCCTGTACCTAAATAACTGAGTGCTTTTAAAGCCACATTAGTATTCTGGTTCTGAAAAATTGCATGGAACATTAGGGCATCCCTGTGGCCATTATCACAACAATATACAGATTTCTGAAAACAGTAATATGTCTACATGAGCAACACAAAACCAAGATACTAAACTGATCATAACCAGGTACTAGTGGGAATTTAAACTTAATTAATAACATTATTGTGTTGGGGCTTTAAAGTAAATCAAAAAATGAATTGCAATTTTAATGTCTTGTACTTTTCTACCTGTATAAAGCACTTTTATTTTCATATATTTTAAAGGCACATTAGAATTAGAATGCAATTTTCATTTGTTTTTAATATTTTATTTTAATGTATTTCTTTGCCTCTTTAAACACCTTGAACTGAATTATTTTGTCTGAATGATGCTCTATTAATGAACCTGCCTCGCCTCACTCATTTACTGCTATTTATTTCGCAGCTCTTTACTATTAATTACAGAATGGGAAAATACAGCTTTGTGTTTGTCATAAATACTTAATTCATATTATTTTCAGATACTGGGGCAGATATGGTCCAAACACTGGGAAGTGAGTTTTGCTTTCTTATAAAGCAAAACTTTTCGAATCATCCCCCACTTCAAGTAACTTTCATGCAGTCACTTAAAAGTTTTCCATTTAAAGTCACAATTATTCAATACAATATGCAAAAACTCCTCCTGTGATTGAGATCTGAGTCTCTTTGTTCATTATCTCGAAATACTGCATGACTCGCTTTAAGCACAGGGGGGGGATCTCACTGTAACTTATTACACTTCTGTACATCTGAATGCAGGTATTGTAGGTAACTTTTTGCATTGAGCCAAACACATGAAAAATAAATAACAAATTGATTGTCCCATATTTCTCCTAATTGCAACAGCTGTGATACATTTTTCGCTTATTGCTGTGTCCAATTAATTCCTTGACCAAATCCCCCACAGTCCTCTCACGGTGAGGCTGCAGCTCGGCAAACGAGCCTCCAGCTCGGCAAACGAGCCTCCGTCTAACATCGCCGGCAACATATATCCACGATGTGCGAGGATCGCTGTCTAATACCAACTCATTAGCTACTCCTAATCCCACGTTTATCCCCATAATTTGACTCCCAATCTTGACTGATAATGAGACAACTAATTACGCTCTCATACATGTTGCAGCGGTTGAGCTATAATTGAAAGGATCCCGTTAACACATTTTCTCCCGATTCTCATATATTACTCGTTGTGGCGCCTCCCGCGTGTGCGCTGCGGTCTAATATTGTGATCCTATAGAAAAAGCATATTTATCATTCTTCGAACCATGCAGCGAATAATTGAGCATTTATTCAGAAAAAAAAAAAAAAAAAAAAGGAAGTGCAGATTCTGCAGGTTCACATGCAGCGAGGTGACAGCGCCCGGAGAAGCTATCCGTTTGTTCCCTTCGTTACTCACGCTCCGACGGCTAATTGGCCAGGTGTGGTCTTCAGCAGTGGAAGTTCGGCGGAACGGCCCAGAAAAAAAAAAAGTAACTGCACAAAGAAGACGGAAAAGCAATTATGAAAGGCAAGTAGCATATGATGATGTACGATCCAAAACAAATCTAGCTTTGGCTCTCCGACAGCAGACGCATAGGTGGCTGGTGTTCTTACTGCAATTAATCTCCATAATCTTCCTCTGTTCGATAAAAGGTGCTCATATATAAAAAAAATAAATAAATAAAAAGAGGCAGACTTGTTTTCACACAGGTGCTGTTTGTAATGTTGATTTACTAGCTTTGTTATCGTCGCCAAACTTCGCTTTAAGACTTATGAACTCTTCACCGACGATAAGCTCGATGGTTTTATTCCCGATTCCAGTCAGATTAATAAAATACAGAAAGTAATGCCGTATTGTTCGAATGCAATGCATGCACCCATGCACCAGATAATCCCCGAGAAAGTTTACACTCACTCTCACACACACGCACACACACACACACACACACACACACACACCAGACAGTGGACAAAGAGATGTTTTCCAATTGGATTTTTGAGCTCATCCTTTGATGAGTGTCTGCCCGTTTCATTGATCTCATGTTATCTCAAATTGGGGAACCTCAAATCCAATAATGACACACAGATGAAAAGTCCCTCGAAAGTTTTCTTTATTTATACTCCCAAGTAAAAAATAAAAAATAAAACGCAGAAAACCAAACAAGAAAGAAATTCCCAAGTAAATTCGTCCCGTCTGTGAAGTCAACGCTCTCATTAAGTATGCTAATAAATCCATTTCTCTCTCAGCTGTTGCGTGCATGCATCCATGAGAAATTAAATTTCGCACTAGATAGTTTTCTCTCCTCATTTGAAAGTCTTGGTGTTTGATCGCTTTACGACGCGGAGCCGGAGCAGATTGAACGTGACCTTTCTGATCAACAGGAAAAGATCTGAGATCTACAAAACAATCTGATTAAATAATGAATAATAAATCAAATACATGTTTACAAGCGTTTACAAGAAAGTGTGAATCCCTTTTGATAAGACATGCTTATTAAAAGGGCATCGCTTTAAGGCTTTTTGGGGGTTTTAGAGGTCGCATAATGTGTTAAATGGAGATCGAGGGGTTTCAGTTGACAGTAGTGTTTCTGGAAGGTACGACTTTTAAAGCCAACGCCACACAAGAATGATTTGACAAGATTTTAGAGCGGTCAGTAACATCAGGCACGTTGACACTTTGCTCCGAGATTAGTCTCACAAAAGTTAGACAACTTTACAAAACAAAATATTGACCTATTTTGGGCTTAAAAAAAAAAAAAATTGCCATATCCCCAGGCTACCTCCAAAATGAGGTTTCCATGGTAACAGGCAGGGACACCTGCAACCCTTCCAGTCGGTTTACGAATGACCAAAAAAAAAGATGTTTAAATTCTGCTGCAACTTGTGTGAAATATAGACCTGTGAGGACGACCAAGAAAACTATCCTGAGCCCGACTGTTGAGTCATCAGAAGTACTACTGGCAATACAAGGAGGTAAGAGGGGTGACAATGTTATTATTGAGTTGTTTCCATGCTTTTTTTCCCAAACCCCACTCCAAAGTTTCATGTTCCTGTAAATCACATGGCTCGAAGCATGCAGCGCGTAACGTGTAACTTTCACGCCTTGACAGCACAAAGTGTGGCCATTCCACGTTTTGTGCTGTAGCGGACCGGCGTGTCTATTTCACGTTTTGCCGTGATACCGGGTTGAGGTGAGTAGTTTGACATTTGAAAAAAAAGTTTTACTTTACGTCCTACAATCTTCAGGAGGACTTAAATACGGAACGAAGATTGCCGAGGTAGCTTTGAGAACTGGATGAATTCATACATCAAAATTCATACAAAAGTATTTGTTTTTGTGCCCATCTGAGTGACCTTGGCATGTTGGTGTTAAAATGAGGTGTGTTCAGGCACCATCCTGAGGCATTTAACACACAAAAGATTAGAAATAAAAAGATTACAGCGTGAAAGATCATTATATAAATATTATTATAAGTACAATCCATCTGAACTTTACTCTGAGCACGGATTATCTGCCGTTTAAGCAGCAAAAGTGGATTTGGATGCGCCTTTAATGCTGCGATTGTTAAATTGGAGCCCTGAATTACTATTTTGATAGGCGCTGTGGCTATTCATGATTTTACTCCAAAGCTTTTTTTTTTTCATCGAACATTGTTGCCCACAAAAATCAGCAACTGACTCATTCTCTCACTCGTATGAGAGGAATTACAATCAAGCTGCCGTTACCTCGAGGCCAGTCGTGCTGGTAATTGTGAGGACGACAACAGGTTGGCCGGCATTAAGGCTCATATTCCTTTGGCTGGTTCGGCACCTGCCTGCTGGCAACCGGTCGACTTTTCTTTTTCGTTTTTTGCCCCGACAGCCACAGCAGGAATGATTGATGGCTGAAGGCCTCTGATGATGGTGTGAGAGTGTGTGTCATTGCCAAGCTGCTCTATCCATCCCGTACACTTTCCCTCTTGAAACTCATTTAGGTCACACCTGTCATTTGCTCTATGTTTTTTTTTTTTTTTTTTTGGGTCCTCCTCGGGGCTTTTCGGACGTACGCTCTTTCGAGATAAGCAGGTACTGTGTGGCGCTGATAATATTTTTGGAAACCGTAATCACCTTTGAGGGGAAGGGGGGGGGGGGGGAGGGGGAGGATTTCTGACGCAATGTAGGTGAAGAAATCTTTAAATCTACATTGTTCAGCTCCGCCGTGCATGTGGCCGACGAAAGGTTTTTGCTCGCTCCTTGTTTACATTGTTTCAGATATAAACGGCCAAATTTCGCAGCTTCCGTGTTTTTAAAACGTTTTCAGATCTATTCATCCACTCCCTCCTCACACGTATCATGAGACCGCCTATAAGGAAACACTTAAGCTTCTCCTCTCATTGTTTGGTGTTGATAATCTCAGTATTTGCTTTTGTGTACGATGGCCTGAATGTAACTGCGGCATACTGAAGTCTTTATCCTCTTTTTTTTTAAATGCAAAAAACACACACACACACACACACACACACACACACACACATACACACACACGGCTATTTCAGCTCCAAAGAATTTTAAACCTCCCAATGTCCTCATACTACTGCACTTTTCATTGGTATTTTAAGCAAAGAGTTGTGAGGTCTTAGAAGTCAGCTGGCATTAATTCCTCCGAGGCGGAGGGATTCAACTTCTCTGTGGAAAGAGGCTTAAAAGAAACTTCTCCTGCTTCCAAATGACTACGTCTCTCCTTTCTCACATGTAATTTCATATTCTTTAGTGGACAGGAGAAAAATGGATAATTGAATGTAAAATGTGTTTGATGTGCGATAGGTATTTTAATGAAAATATCTTAGAGATTTATTTGTCTGTAATTGGACGAACCAGAGGAGTTGACTAATTGTCTCATTGCGCTCCGTATTTGTGGGCATTGGTCTTGTCAGCGGTGCAGGTGTATACATAAAACATCAAGGCGAAAAAGAAATACACGGAAACCGAGATCATTAATGTTGCTTTGTGGAAAAAAAAAAGGAAAAAAAAAAAAGACTAAATTTAATGTATTCTTTTTCAGACGACGATGCGAGTGGCCAGATATCACACAACCGAGGCGGGTTATTTTGTTTTGCATTAAACGAGACAAGAAGCATAAATTAACCGAAATGTTACAGCGGCGGTTGTGTCAGGTGCTGAAGCCTAAAGTCCATTTTTGTGTTTAAACCAACTTCTCCATTCGCATCACATTTATTCTGGCTAGCTTGGACAACCAGCGGTTAGCGTGGGTGTTGGAGTGGGAGGTGGTTTGGACGAAGCCCAGTTTTTGGCACATGGAGACGGCGGCCGTCTGCGGCGAGCTGACGTCCAGGACGAGCCGGGCGAGGCCTCGCTCTTTGCAGAAATCCAGAGCCCTCCTGGTCAGCTGCGATCCCAGGGTCTTGCGGCGCGACGAGAACGCCACGGCCGCGGTGGACATCTCGCCGAAGCTCCCGTCTCCGCCGTCCTCTTGAGCGAAGTCGCCGCCTTCCGCCATCACGCCTCCGTTCCAGTCCTCGAACCTCTCGCCGTCTTCCTCCGCCCTCCTCCCGACCACCGCCGCCATCCCCACCACCCTGGGCTGACCCTTGACGTCCGCCTCCGCCACCCAGAAGCCGTTGTCGGGGTTGTCCAGGTAGCTGGCCTGAATGTCGGCCATGTCCGCGCTCAGCCTCCTCAGCATGTAGCCCTCGTAGATGTCGCGGCAGCAGTAGTAAACGAGGCCGGTCCAGGCGCCGCCGAAGACCAAACCCAGGCAGTAGGAGCTGCCGCCCAGCACGTAGCCGGCCACGCAGACGCTCAGAGCGACGCCGACGTGGTCCGTATGGCTCGCGGCCCTGAAAAAGGCCGGGGTAAACGTGTTCGAGGACCCCGTTGCGAAAGAGCGACTCGACCGCCTGTTGATCTGCGGGTGTGTAATCCCTGATGGAGAATTGGACTGCGTGTCAGAGAGGGAGGGAAAAGAAAAAGAGCTCAGCCAGACTAATCGGCCCGTTGTCGCAATCACACATTCCTGCTGGATTTCACAAAGGGTTCAACATGCTCACATAACTTGTTGCGAATTGAAAAAAAAACAAAAAAAAATCATGATCAATGACTGAATTATTACTAATTTACTTTTACTGAAACCCACCCCTTTACATTTTTAATTGAATTCGCTCCCACATAAATATAAATAAAAACCTGGCAATTCCACGTGACAGCCTGAGGTGAAAATCATAATTCAAATGATTATGCTTTTTTTTTGTTTTGTTTTGTTTTCAGGAGGGTGAGTCATTCTTGCCTGCGATACAATTACACTCTCAAATGTGCTAATGATGAAAATCAAGGCAAGGTGACATCCGCAGGCAACAAACAACAAAAAAAAAGTCATCCAGGCATGTTGGTATTGCCATTCATTTACCCCTCGCTGTCTTATTAGTTTCTCTTGTTCATAATCAAAATGACTACTTGGAAAAACAAAAGAAAATGAAGAGCATAATCAGAACATGAAACTTACGGTTATTTTTCTGGGCCATGCCGACTCTTTCCCCTTCGTCTTTTCGCTCACTCTGAAGGACTTAATGTCGCGGCTCCTTCTGGACTTAAGCTACAGATTCGGATAATCAGCCAGAAGGGATTGAAATTAGTCTGAGCATGCTCACCTGCGACTACACGCACACGCGTACACGCACACAGCGCAGACCTTACGTGACTTTGAAGTATAATTGCCACCGATTGTTTCAAATATTGAGGTTTATGCGAGACTTTTTTTTACAGTTAGATTGAGATAAAGGCGATTTAAGGGAAGCGTGCTTTAAGTGTAATTGAAATTAATCACAGTGTTGCTTTGATTATGGGAAGCAGTTTTTTTTTTTCTACTTAATTAGCTTAGTCAACAGAGGAAAGAACTCTATCATTGGATTTCTCAGGGAGGATGAGCACAGATCCTGAATATATTAAGTAAAAAAAGAAAAAAAAAATGAGCAGAATGTGAATCCAGTGCTCGTTTGAGCACATCATAGTTATTTCCAAGAATAAAATATTTTTTTTACTTATTAACCTCTTTTTGGGTGCCTCGGTTTCGCTGGTGTTCTCTCTCCGGACTCTGCCGTGGATCTCCGGACCGTCACTTTACCCCGCGATATAAAGGTGAAAGTAAAATTAATATTGTCTCTGCCACCTCCCCACCCCTCCTCCGGACTATAAAGTGTCCTATGGCGTTGGTGACAGTGTCTTGTGCAATAACCCTCTGACATGATTAAATTTCCTCAGCAGGAGGAGGCCCTTTTACACCTGTTTAAATCAATAGCGCTGCCTCATGAATCTGTGAGTGCCGGAAGGTCAAGTGACCACCGGAAACTTTCTCGAGCCCGTTTCACAAGCCGCCGAGTGAATTCTCAATGCTGAACCCGGCAAGGGAAGCACCTCTGCGATCACATCTGGAGAGGGTAGAGGGTTTTCCTTCTGTTTAATATAGAGAGGGCTCCGTGATTAACAATCAATAACCCTTCTAAAACATGCACCCAAATGATGGCAGTTTAACAGATTGGCCTCATTTCTGAAATACTTTAATGGAAATCTTACGAAGTCATAACGTTAAAATGGCATCAGATTAACGTCAAAGCTTCGGCAGCACAAGGTTAAATACGTAGCTCCGGATAATGAACTTCTCACATAATTATTATTTCCATAATCAAAGGAAAGAGGAGTAGTTTTAATTAACAGTGACGTGCTGTAAGTGAGCTGATTTTAAGTTGTTGGGCAGATTCTGATGTCAAAACAGTCATTTTTTTCTCTAATGGTAATTAATTAGCAGTAAATCACAGACTGTGGGTGGACATAGCTTCTGGAACTGAATTGTGAAGCGATTCTGGAAGTGCCTTGAAATGCAATACCACTGAGGAACACTAGGGGCTGGCGCCAAAAAAATCTCTGGCTCCAACAGACTTATTCAATGGTTTCATTCGTTAAATAGGCTCCTTCTGATCCATATTCTGATGATCTATCTGAGAATAATTCTGTCATTAATTAGAAATTAGGCCTCAAAGAGAGCGTTATCTTTTTTTTTTTTTTTTTTGGGGGGGGGGGGGGGGTCTGTTTGATTGACAGGGTTGGGGTCAGGCTGCCGGTATAAGTGAGTAGATATAGTGTCCTCGAGTTCTCAGTCAGATCCACTCCATGCTCCTCCCAAATTTGTCCAAACACGGTCAATTCTGGCTCCGAAAAAAAAAAAAACAAGCTGGCGATGGCCCAAATACTCTAAACGGCAAAGCACAAAACAAAAGGTGACATCATGGTAGGATGCTGTTTGTTTATAAGGCCGCGTTGAGTGTACAGGAGCAGGTAAAGTGAGGACTCGGTCCGGCTCTTGAAGTGAAAATTGCCTTGCTGATTCAAATAACTTAAAAGATTCATAATCACTGGCTGTGCAGGTCGTTAATGTTTTACGTGAATCACTGTGCACAAACAACTGCGGTCTGACATTCAGTTATAATTTAGCTCGTTCAGGAGTACGTTCAGCTGAGAGTCTGACTTGTGTTCAGTTCATTATACTTCGGGTTATCGGCTCACACTCTTCACGCTCCCGGTCACCGGCGAAGGGGGACGACCGCGGCTAAAAGCTTTAAAATTCAATAACAACGATGTGAGCTCATGTGCATGAAGACCTCGAAGACTCGTCTTCACGCCGAACACAACCACTTCACACTGAAAACCTTCTTGTTTGGCGAGACGGGTCAAGGACGGGACTCTTGAAAAGATTCTCGTGCCTGAAGAGTTTCTGGCGAGTGTCTGTTAATGACACTGCACGAGGGGGACGACGGAACAGCATGTCATGATGCAGCCAGATGGGCCAGCTGATGAACGGCAGCCTGAACGGATCCACGCAGATACTATATTTAATGACATTAGGGGTGGGGCTTATATGCAAGAAGATATTAGCATTGTCTGGGTCTGGGTACGCTCCATAGGGAATCGTTTGCCGTCCTTCCATCCTACTCTACGGTTATTTTTTTTGACTAATCACCCCCCCCCCCCCTTCCTTTCATTGTAATCAATAGAGTTGTGTATTGCCAAAGTAATTTGAAGTCAACAGTGGCCTAAAGTGATCACTGCCCTTATTTCCATGAACAAAATTTAAAACCATTACTTGAATGAAGTTGTTCAAGCTGTAGCTTTCATCAAATCACCCTTTGAACGTGTCACGCGTACATAACACTTCATCACAGGCAGTATCACTTGACAAAATTACTTACAAGTGCTTCAGAGTAGATTGCACATTGTATTGAAACAAAAAGTCACAATATAAAAAAAAAAGAAGGTTGCCCTGGAAACTAACCGCTGTAGACGATGCTCCAGATCAAATGGGCCCGCAAGAGCCCGATAAACTGCATTTCTATTCATGGTCATGTTCTGACACAAAGATTGTAAAAGGAAAAAGATCCTGTTCGGTATGCTTGTTATAGAGCGACGACATTAAGGGATTAAACTGTTACATTATTGAGCTCTTCCCTTCATTTCCAGCGGCGGGCCGTCATCTGAACACGCCCGCGACATCTTCATTTCCGACCCGCTGCCTCTCCACAAACTAGGAATTGAATCCGACTTGCCTCATGAGCTAAAAGCCTCCCCGGAGATTTCCATTCAGTTCAAACCATCTTCCATTATTATATTAAAGCATTTGCTCTTGTTTAGAGTACACACTCCCGACCGTATTGGAACAGCTACGCGTTCTTGCTGTGTCGGCTTTGCACTCAAAGTACGAAGCCAACGTCCAGCTAACTCAGCATAAAGACTGGAAACGGAGATAAACATCTAACCTGGCGGTCAAAAGCTACGAAGTCCAGCGACCGATTGATATTGATACATGAGATATTATGTCCTGTGATAGTTAGAGAGCTTTAGAGATGCTGGGAGGCAAATTTGATTTCCTTAAGACAATAGCTGCAGTGCTGCCGGACGCTCGGTCGTCACTGTTGTGTATTTACAGACACAAGGGGGATGCAAAGGCCTTTCCCAAAATACTGCGCTATAACCTTTGAAATAAAGGTAAAAAAAAATAAAGTTAACATTGGCGTTACGGCATGATTTTACTGTACGAATATTTAAGGGAAGATCTTAAATTCGGTTCGTGCGTACATCATTGGCAGCCATCCTGAAGTTAATAAAAGATCAGAATATCCTTTTTGTGTTGCCTGAATGTCTCGGTTTCTATTTTGTTTTTCCCTCGTAGATTACAAAGTAATTTGTGCAGAGAAACCCAGGGAGCACATTACGCTTTGGTTGTCACGTAACACTTTTAGATTATGAGAGATAAGGAAACATAATGAAAGCCTGAAATCACAACACACCCAGGAGGGGCGCATGGCTGCCTTGTTTCAAATCTTGTTTTATGATAATCTTACTTCATCACAACCCAAGTCATGCTTCATTCTCTGCAACCGCAAAGACACTTCACCCACTGTAAGGACGACAAAAGCGATCGTGTCTCCTCAAAGTGAGAATGTCATATAATATTCGTACGGAGAATAAGAGGACTTCAGACAAACAAAAACTCCCTGAAGATTCTACAGTATTTTACATTTTACCGAATAATAACAGGAAGCTGTGAAGACACAGAGGAGACAGGTGACGGGGTCAGTTGTAAACAATACGTGAATGAAGGATGATCAGTAACGGACATTACCGAGCTTTACCTCCAAAGCTCGCAGATGTTTCCTTGGATTTATTATGGAAAAGTAAAGATTTCACACTGGAATAGTCTTAAAGTTTATAATAACCACAAAAGGCCCTGAGGGTTGTTCTTTTTTGTTTCTGTTTACACACCAGACATCTTTGTTATTCTGAGCCGTAGAAACCAGAGAAAAGGCCACGGTGTTACTGAAAGGATTTATCCTTCTGGGTGACATGGTGTTTCGAGATACCGCTCTTCATTTTCATTGTTAGTTATTGTGTTTTTTTTTATAATGAAGATGATGCTTCAGGAAAGGTCACTCAAATTTTAGGATTTCATTAGGGTGGGAGGAGGCGGCAAACCTCTGGTGCTGAAAAATGAAGCCAATAATTAAGCGTCTCACACTGCAGTTCCTCAAATGGCCACTAGAGGCTGGCTTCAAAAGAGAGTCAATTCTCTTAGACTGCCATGTTAAAATATGCATATATACGGCAGAAATAAGCATGTTTACAACCTGCTTGAAAAAAAAATGGTCTCGACTGCAAACTGTTCCGTTAATGACAATGACAAACGTAAGGGGAGGAATTTTTTTTGTTGTAAGATACTCGTCAGTAACGGCTGCTTTGAGTGACAGCTGAGTACTGTCACAGTCTAGCGTTACATTTATAGATAGTCAACTAGAACCACTCAAACAAAAACTCTCCATGCTGCTGGTTTCAGCAACCAGACTTCTTCAGACCTGCCAGAGCTCCACCCACGCACCACCTCTTTGCCCATTTTTGGGATTTACCGGGAAGTAGGCGGAGCTAGGCACAGCCGAAATGGGACGTACTAAACAGTATGGTAGTGTGACCTGTAACCCAGGACCTGCTCATCAGGAAACTTAGGAGTGATGTCATAGAGGATATCGGTCCATTTACTGTGCAGTCTATGGACGGGACTCATGTCTCTACTCTGATATGTTTCCTGTGGGAAAGCCAGCTGGTAAACAACCTCCATCTGAGGTCTGAGTGAAGCCCTAGTTTCATCATATTTCCTGCTTTTGTTTTTTTTTTTGTCGCACCCTTTTAATTCTTTCTCCGCTGTGTCAGCATCATGGGATTTTGTGCAGCCACCAATTAGAAAGCGCTCCATGTCTCTGTTCTCTGAAGTAACTGATTGAATCAAGAAGAAAGTCTCAGGAGAAGGTTTTTAATAAATAAATAGAATAAAATGTATTTTTGTGTGCTTTTTTTTACCATCGGTTTAGGTCAGCTGCTTCTTATTGGTCAAATTGTTTTTACAGGGTTGACAAAGCCAAGAAATTAACCCAAAAGACAATCAAGTCAAGTTTTTTTTTTTTTTTTTTCCTTTCTCTTCTTGTGAACACAGATTGAACAATGACAAAAGTCTGTTTTTCAGCAGAACCACACGGTGACTCAGGCTCATCCTCGGCTCTCTGGGGACAGCTGGGTCGGAGCAGGAAGCAGCAAGCAGCAACAGCAGCAGCCTGAAACTAAACTCCATCCATCACACTTAAAAAAAAAGAAAAAAAAAAGAAGCTGCCCACCTCCACCTTGCCACCAATATGCCAGGAGATATTTGTGTGTGTGTGTGTGTGTGTGTGTGTGGGAGGGTGAAGTGGGGGTGGGGGGAGATTATGGAAGGCTTTTCGGCAGCAAGATAAAGCTGTGAATAACCAGTGGCTTGTTTTTCATTAGATATTGTTTAAGGTTAATTACTGACTCGGGGACACGGCGCAGAAGAATGCACGGCTATATTAAACAACCGATTTGTCTCAGACAAGGCACATTTTGGAGGGAAGTGTCTTAAAGAAAATCCAAATAAAAGGGAAAAGAGAAGAGGCTGTACATTGAGGACAAAAGTGAATTAGAGTAAGTAGGTGCATGAAGAAACTCAATATTTTCATTTCAGGAATGAAGACAAACAGGCGCTTCTCGACCGAACCTGAATTTACACGAAAACCCTCGAAATGAAACTGAAACGGGTAAAAAGCAAAAGTGTCTTTTCTTTATTGGTTGAAAAATTTGCAGATCAGCTTCTTCTCGGAAGAATTAACAAACGGTCTCTAAAAGGTAGACGACAAAATTAAAAAGTTTATCAGAGAAGTTATAATTGGGGCAAAAAAAAAAAAAAAAAAAAAAAAAAAAAAAAGACTCCCGCTGAGATGACCTCACCTCATTTTCAATTCGAGCTGCAAAGTTAAGTGTGTTACAACATATTTTGTAAAGCTGCGTACGGCTCGGCTTTATCCAGCCTCCATCAGTTAACCTTTCTCCGGTTTTAAGTTCTCCTCTTAGCTCTCGACTGATCCATGAAATTTCTCCGCCGGGAAAAACTCTGTGAAAGTTTCAGACATTAATCCAGTTTAATGTCATTACTATTATTCATGTGTTCTTTCTTTTCATTCTGCTCCCACTAATGTTAAATATCTTTCTCTTCGGGTGTTTAATGCACAACACAATCTGATGGAATGCGTCGCTTTAATGGAGATTTAAATTTTTACACCGCCGCGGCCAACATGGAAGTAAAGTCTGGTATTGGCGCTTTCAGTTATTTATTTTTTCATTACCCGGCTCGGTGTTCATTTAAAGTAAACAAACCTCCTGTCTGAATGAGATTTTTTTTTTTTTTTTTTTTTTTTTTTTTTTTAAATGGACTCCGCCAAACTTTATTCCCAAAATTAGATTAGACGTAGAAGCGTATTCAAGTGTAAAATCTTTCTATTCATCAAATCAATTTATCTGATAGAACGTATTGCGAATGCAGATCCCGTAATGCACTCTGCATAAAAGCATTTTGTCTTTTGACAAGGTGAAAGCACTATTTTGCAAACTGAACTCTGGCAACGAAAAGGTTGAACAAAAAAAGCAAAGCAATCTACTCTATTAATTTCCTCTGTTTTTGAGAATGTTATTAATCATCTCTGTTTGGGTGCGGCTGCAGAGGATATTCTGAAGAAGTAAACAAACCCAAATAAGACATCATCACCCCGGGCCGTCCTGCTGCTCGTCGCCACTGTACAGTAAAGACTCTCCATCTGACCTCTGCTCCTGCCAAATCCAGCGCTGCATCTCGAACCTCTGAGAGGAATTATAATGAGCGAGACGGATGCGACGGCAGCTGCTGCAATCGCGCCAGTCAGATGGTTCGAAAGCATTCAGGTTATCGGTCATCTTTATTTTCATGTAGAGAAATTAAATCGTGATTTTACCTGAAAGGAAGGTTGTTTTTGCCTCCTGAATTTTAACCACAGATAAAAAAAACAAAAAAACAACTACATGTCTTAAGTGTTTTCAGCAACAACATCACCAAGTCTGCCTTTTTCCGAATCGCATCTTTCATAATAGCGTTTAGTGAGTGGGAGCGCAGCCAGCGAAGATCAGGGCAGCCGCTGAAGTGAGCAGTAATCACTGCCTACGTGTGGCCAAAATAAATCAATCGGGTCCTTCACTGTGTAACAAAAAAATGTGACGGAGAAAAGTAAGAATCAAAAGTCCTTCGCGTGCAGAAGTACAATCAGGAAAAGGCATTAAAGTAACAAAAGCCAAACCGAAACTGCAAGATTAACGTATAAAATAACAGTGGCTTGAGATTGCACTATTCAAACTATTTGAATAAATATGTAATTAACATATTCATACACTGATATTCAACATAATGGTTGAACTATTTACAAGAAACAGCAGAAACATGCAAATTATGTTATTTTGCAAGAAGATGACAATGATGTGACTCAGGGAATTTAACGGTATATTCACACTTTTCAAAAATTAAAGGTCCCCTATATTGTATAAATGAAAATTTTGATTTATTTCTTTATTATGCAACAGGTGTATGTTTTGTATAAATTCTGTGAGAGTGCCAAAAATGCTCAGTCCACGGAGGAATGCCCGTATTGAGTAACGGAGTTGTTTGTAATTTTGTGATGTCACAAACTCGGTGTCATTTTCCCACCGTCTGCACGGCCCGCTGTCAAAACTTTTTATGGTACAAAAGACCAAGCAGTCAGAGAGCGAGCGAGCAAGCTAGCAAGCTACAAGACCAAAGAAAACCTGTGATTGGTCTTGACGTGTGTCGCTCCGATAAGAGTCAGCCAATCAGAAGAGAGAGTCATTGATATCAAAGACATAGACAGAAAACAGCCTGTTCTTGGTGGAGCTCCAGAGTGAAGCTTAAGAGAGATGAAAAAATATAGTTTGATGGCTTTTAGTTCTTAAAACCACAAAAGAAATATCTTAATATTGATATCAAGACTGTAAATAAAACACGTAAAATATGAGCCCTTTAATACAAACAATACACCAGCTAGTTTTACTCCATCCAAAGTTTAAAAATATGTCTACCAGAAGGTCTAAAAGTCAGAAAAAATGTATCTCAGTTGCTTAATCTGTTCACACGTCATTTTATACGCTGGAAGTATTTCTTGTGGTCGGACTAACTATCTAATTAAACTCCCACCTATAAAGCAAATAAGTGCATTTCCCTAAACTGGTGAACTATTACTATTACTATTTAACTTGTAATGCAAGACCTGAATAGCTGATGTTGTACTGAAGTGGAGCAAATTTAAATTAGTTAATCAAATCCACAAAAGCCGAGTGACTTCCGTTTAACTGACTGGACGTGTCCTGTAATCCCACCTGGTGGAAACGCACGCAAACAACCATTTATTTCCTAGTTTCCTCAAATGTGTTACAAATTATAAATAAAGGGCAAAATGATCGTTGGTTGTAACACAGTTTTGTTTCAACATCTATTAGCACCTTATTTTTATTTTTTTTTGTATTTCTACATGAATTAGCCATTTAATTTTTGGTCAGAAAAAGTGAGTTGTACTTTTTGACTTTTCGGGGCAAAATGAGGCGTTTATTCACTTAAAAACATGAAATACCTTCTTCGGAAACATTTTCAGCACCTTTTTAAATTTCTCATTTCTTTTTCATCGACCTCTCTCGACACTGTTTGGCAATAAACGACTGGTATTCACAGCACAACTTCAAAATCAGCTTTTGCCACAAATTGGACAAAAACAAAAAACAAAAAAATAGATGTCGGTTTTTCGCTCTTCAGACTTAGAAAATGTTCCACTTTAAAACACCCGGAGAGAGATGAGCTCACGAAAAACAAATGCGGTTAACAGCCACTCCCCGACCCGACCCGTCAGTAAAAATTGATTGGCAACAACATTGTTTTCCTACCAACATGTTACAGTATCTGAATCTGTGTGTGTAGACAGGATGTTCCTGTTGTGAACATAATTTCTGCTGCTTCCCACCTCTGATTCTACACTTAAAAAAATTAAAAAAGCAAATTTATTTAAAAAAAAAATTTTACTTTGAAGAGAAACCGTTTCATTTTTCTCCAAACACGTTAAAACATTCATTGGTTTACAACGTACACGACAAATCTTTTCACGCGTCGTCCAATCAGGCACCTCGGAGACGTTCGCGGTTACCGCCGGTTCAAAAATTAAACACAGATCACACGGCGAAGGCTCACACAACTGAGGGATGAAACGTACATGTCGCAATGAAGGAGGGAAGGAATTCCCAGGACGAGATCATTTCTAAATCCCACTGTCAGAAAAATGCTCCCATCCATATCTTCAAATGAGGTCAGTCTGGCAGTGTTTTGTGTGTCTGTTGCAAAGCACCGAGAATATCTTTAGAGCTGTGGACTCATCAAGGTTTCAGGGGGCCGAGACGCAACAAAAGGTAATCTAATTAAATAAGATAGAGTCGACTAATTATGCTGGGTTTCTAATCAATGCTATTTTGTTTGTGTTGGATATCCGGGGACGTAGAAAACAATATGGATGCAACTAAATTGTGCCTATTTTCTCTTGATTACTGTGAAAAACGTGCAGAAAGTGCTAAAATGATGTACAGAAAAACATGCAAATCAAACTTTAACTCTTCTTTTAAATTTACCAAATTATCCGTAGTATTGAGATTAGCTGAGAGTCCTGTTATGAATGTTAAATGAGGAAGTTTCATGTTTGTTTGATTCTCACTTGTCATACAAATATCAGCATACGGAAGAGCATCCTGGTTGTCTGTGATTGGCTGATTGGAAAAAAATATACATTATTATATTATTTTACATTGTTTTTAGTTTTTTTTGTTGGTTACACAGGAGTATTCAGTGTTGTGGTTTTTACTGCTATTTATTGGTCTTGATTTATCTTGATTACTGTAAATAAAATAAAAACAGCAAAATGATAATTGCATGCAGATAAACGGGCAATATTTTAGCACTAAAATGTACTGAGATTATACACAGAAATGCATGCAAATCAAACTCTCTTAAACTTTCCAAATTATCTCTAATATTGAAATATGCTGATATATTTCATGTTTCTTTGATTCTCACTTACGGTCAGGTTATATGATGTGACCCGGATATTTGTAGGTTAGAGGATGTCTGCGATTGGCTGATTAAAAAACAAATAAATTATATTACACGTTATTATGTTGCCCAGATTTAAATGCCGTTATACAATATCAACAACTATGAACCATGAAACCTCCAAAAAAAAAAACACGAGGAGAAAATACGCCCCAATGCCTCGTCCAACACATCCAGCTATCATTTTCAACGGGTCCAATTATGGCTGTAAATTCCGGTAAACACGGCAGGAACTTGCCAGACGACACCAAGAGAAATTATCTGAGCCGCTGCACAGACTTCGGCTCAAAATAAAATCACAGATTACAAAATGAATATGCAGCGTAATGACAAACTGAGCAGCCAGCGTGAAGAAGCAACGGCGATAAGTTCACGCTTATCTCCAACAGCACGACAAGGGCGGAGCGAAACTGGGAAGGAGCCAAGAGAGTCGACAGGCTTTGGCCAAAGGAAACGCAACAAGTACGCGTCAAGCAGCTGGAGACAAACACATGAAACTCACCTTTGGGCCCGACGTCTGAACTGCGGCGCGATTGTCGACTCCTTACCTGAACTCGACCTGCCCGCGACGAGACGAGACGAGACGAGACGAGACGAGACGACATCAGCAGCAGCGTCAGCTCGATCCTCAGCGACCGTGTCGGGTTGCAGAATCCACGCTGAGCACCTGAAGGGTTGATTAGATGTTACAGGTTACGCAGGTGTGAGTGAGGCGATCGCCGCAAAGCATCCCGCTATAGTGTCAATCATAAAATTTTTTTAAAAAAAATCAAGTGATATAAAAAGGAGGGTGTTAAATAAACAGAGACTTCTAGTAAAAACCAGACTGTATATAAAAGTGGACTAAAGTGCCTTAAACTGCAATACCACCGAGTGCCACTAGAGGTCGGCTCCAAAAATCCTCCGGCTCCATAGACTCCCATTCAACTTCTCTTACAAAATTCGAAGTCAATACATTTTCTTATTAGTTATTTCAGTGATTCTAGATCAAGTCGCTCCTTCTTGTTAGTTTTCTGTTGGTCCGTCTGAAAATAATCCCGTCACAAATTAGAAAGTAAGCCTAAAAAAAAAAAGCAGTGTTTTAAAACGAGACGCGATTTCTCCAAATGGATCGTAGACCTATGACAAGTAAAAACAACATTATATTGCAAATTATATGAAATTCAATTCCAATTATATATTCTCATTGAGAAGGCGGAGTGATATTTACTAGTGATGAGCAGGGTGGGATGTCACGCTGATTTGAGCACGTTTCAAACGCACAGCCGACCAATCAGATCTCTGGGTCGGAACTACTTGTCGTATAATATTCAATCGATCAATTTATCGAGAGTGCGAAATCACCAAGCAACAAGGTCCCAATGGACTTCACAGTCATAAAGAACAAATAAACCAGAAGAGAATAATAAACCAAATAAAAACATCAATGTTAACATACAGCAGCAAATTAAACATTAAGCGTTTTTAACATACAGATCAACTATAACGTTTAAATGTAAAACTTTTGAGCCATAATTTACCTGCGCTAGAGATCGTTTTAATTTTACGTCGAAGTGCAAAAACTGTTTCACTGCCAGTTCTCAGCCCTCCTAAGTTTAAAGGCCGAGCTGCGGTGGTTTTCTGGCGGGATCCGTGCGATCGATGAAAGGACGTCGCCGACGAGGCCGTGAAAGTTTGCACCTCGTCTCCACGTCCTCGTCCCGGATTTATTTTTCTTTATCTAATTACTGGCGAGAAAATGAAATAAAGGTTCCGACGCCAAATGCCCTCGTCGTCTTTTCGTCTTTGCAAAGAGACCGCTACGTTTCCCCACAATTAGCCGTGTACACTAAGCGGCCGGTGCAAAAGCCCTCGTGAACATCGGCGCGCACGTCGGTTCCGCGGCAAGAACGGCGGCCGTCGGCGGAGTCGGTTTGAGGAAACGGGGACGACATCCTGAAATGAAACGGAGCGGTCGGGTTGTGGAGGTGAACGGCCGGAAGCGTCGCTGCGGGCTGTGGAGCGGCTGAACCGCGTGGGAGCGTAACTGGTAGTTCAATAATAAATCACAGATGGAAAATGGTTCGGATCTGGGGTTGGTGTAAATATTTTAAAAGGGAGATGCGGCTCGTAGAAGAAACAAAATTGGTGTCTCGTCGTGAGCACAATGTAACTCACTCGCCTGAATATTTATGACAACAGATTGTATTGTAGTTTGAGGGGGAATTGAAATTCATGACAATCTAAAAATCTCGTTTCGGATCAGTGTTTATGAATCACAGCTTTTCTGTGGGAACATGTGTTATATATATATATATATATGGTGTTATATTGTACATAATAGCCTGTGCAGATTCTTTATTATCATTGTATATAAATACACAACAAAATGTTGTTTGGCAGCACGCTACAAATAAATAGCAGATTAAAAATAGAATATATACAAATGATTCTATATTATCTAAATATCTGAAGGGGCTTCTTCGCCTTACAGAAAACCCACATCAATATCGCGCTGATGAGGAACTCGCGTGATCACATGACGCGTAGGAAACGTGTGGTGCGAAGCTCACGTAGATTCCCGTGTGAAAACCTTTCCTACGTTGTTGCGATGCGTGGTGAACACGCGTGTCACACGTGTAATCGCACGCGTCACGCGTGTAATCGCGCGTGCCACACGTGTAATCGCGCGTGTAATCGCGCGTGCCACACGTGTAATCACACGTGTAATCACATGTGTCACACGTGTAATCATGCGTGTCACACGTGTGGGAAAACACGGAGAAACTTGTTTTCTTCTGTCATTTCCAATTACAGGCAAAAATTCATGCTATTTTCGGCAGTAAGTCTACTACGGGGAAAAAAAAAAAAAATACAATTAAAAAGAGATCTAAATACGTCTCGCGGTGAACACCAGAAACCGCACATTAAAACTATAAATCACTGTTCGCCGTCGCAATAATCAACGTCAATGTTTGAAATGCGCGGACTCGTTCGGATGTGGAACCGTCTGCAGGATTAACCGCAGCATCCGACCTGCACATGCATTTATACATAAGGCTCCTTATCGCCGCCTTACCTGTGGCAACATTTATGTTGATAAATGACTTGCGTGATAAATCTCGCCACGCACAATAACAAAAGCCTCGCAGCATTATCGTAAGCAAACTGGACGTCTCCACGCTCGCCTCCTTTGCGACCGAAGACGTGCAGCGCGAGGCGGCGTGCGGGATTCGTAGAAGTGCGTCGTGACGCTCACGAGTCTCGACTTTGTCGGGTACGTTCGTGAATTATCCGTTAATGGAAACAACCTCGTCGCTTACTTTAAGAACGTTTCTGCTTAATGTGGTAATGCAGAAATAATGCATTTATTTTTTTTTTCTTCACATCTAATTGCCTGTTCAGTAAAGTGATTATCCAATCATAGCTTAGCAACTGTAACTAGGCGCACCGGGTCTGTCAAGCTTTGGATTTCTCCGCACTTTAAGAATAAGAGTGTCTTCTGCGTAACGTGAACCTTGACTTGCTTGTATTTTACAATAATATAATATAAAATAAAATAATATAATATAACGGGGTGGGGGTGGGAGGAGGGGGGGGGGGTATTTATCTGTTATTAAGTCCACAAAGAAATCAAAACTGCATAAAAATGCCAAAACATTTGACTTATTTTTGGAGCGGGAAATAAGTGGCGGTCATAACACTATAATAATAATAATAATAATAATAATAATAAAAATAATACTTAATAAGACACTTTTCTCCATTTAAACTGGAAAGGCTACCGTTTGTCTTTTTATTTAACTTTTGTTGTTTTCACTTTCTTACCCAGGAACACACGTCATTTTGTTTTCATAAAGACCGTCTGCTCCTTATTTATATGCTCTCAGCAATAATCAAGAATTGGTGAAATCTACTGGTGTTTTTGGAGATCATCGGATTTCAAAGCAAAGCTCTTTAAAAGAGGCTTCAAAGAGTGACGAACTATAGAAGGCAGAAAAAAATGTCTTCTGGTGTTTTTTTTTAATCGACTGAAACGTATAGTTTTATGATAATCACAGCTTTTATATCCTCAGTGATACGGTTGATAAGTCTGATCTTTCTCCAAAATTCTTCTGTAGACTTTCTGGGCAAGCAGAACCACCCCTCACCGTGTTCTCATTTCATTTAAATGCGGTCCAGAAAATATTCAAATCTTTCAACTGGTCCCGTTTTTTTTGTGTTTTTTTTTAAGCCCACAAAAGACAAAATAATCTTGCGTTGTTTCATTCCAGCCAGGATTAACATTGACACCATTTTGTTTTTAACGTCCATAAAACGGGCTCAGCGGCCAGACAACGCACAACGGTGTCCGAGACGGAGGCCTCGTCGCTCGTGGAGATCAGTTATACGTCTGCGCCGAGGATACGGTGAGCAACAGGGTCTGCGCGCCGCTCTAAACTTTCCCCCGTTCTACTTTTACCACCTTCACCAGATAATAAAGGGAAAGTCTCGAGGTTTGCAACCAGAGCAGCAGCAGCTACATGGTCTGTTATCCTGTAATAGAATCTCCAACACAATGAATTCCTGTCTTCTCTATATACAGTAGATACGTTTTTTTTTTTTTTTTGTTTGTTTGTTGTTGTTTTTTTTAGCATGCAAACCATTCACTGGATAAAGCGTCATCATTATTCTTGAACTGAATCTAATCAGGAAGTAACCCGGCTGTATTACGGCGTTAGATTACATTGTTTGTGATGTTTGCGTGCGCTGTACGCCACCGGATCATAATGTGTATAGTGTGTGTGTGTGTGTGTGTGTGTGTGTGTGTGTGTGTGTGTGTGTGTGTGTGTGTGTGCGTGCGTGTCACCTGAAAGCGTTGATACCTTTAAACGCAAACGTTCCTTCTCAGCCTGCACGACTCGCGTCTACGGCCGTTATAGGTTTCATTTGATTGTAATTTATGTTTTATTTCATTTGATTGTAATTTATGTTTTAAAATGTCCCTTTTTTTCCCCCCTTTTCATCATTTTTGTTGTTGTTGTTGTTGTAATTGTCACTTCTATTTTATTCATTTACCTTCAAACTATTATCATCGTTAAAATTGCTTTTGACTGCTTTTATTAGTACCCGGTTCTCTTTCACCATCGATTACCACATTTCTCACGGACATGCCCAATAAATGGGTCGCAGACGACTGCGTGAAAAAAATGAATCAGAAAATTCATTTTCATTTGCGCGTCTTCCCACTCGGCGTGCCGACGTTTCACCAGTCGGATGGATTCCCCGGGAACAATAACGTGGTATTTACCTGACTGATATTGAACTGACATGTGAAAATTTGTTCAATAAAAGTCTGTTTGAAATAATATTATTCTTAATTCCTTTATTCCGAGTGAGGTCCCATTAAAGCTGAAAGACAGGAACTGCACAGCCGATATACACACTTCTGTGTTTGCGTATTTACCACTCAATCATGCCATCTTTGCAAGATTATGGCGCGTCGCAGATTTTCCTCTTATCGTGAGGCCTTTTATCGGCCCGTCTGTCATCTGTGAAGCGATTCAAGTGCATCAATAGCGACCGAAGGCAGAACGCAAATACAGTTTGATTGATGACGGCAGCGTTTAACCGACTAATGAAAGACCTCGAAGCGCGACGACAGGTTTTCCCCGATTTCTGGTTGTTCCTTGACTTTTGAATCCCTAAACGTTTGGATGCCATTTATCAGAATATTTATCTGCACAGTTCTTTCTTATATCGATGTAAAACCTGCTGGAATTAAAGCCGAGATTTAGCAAAGTCATCATCGAACTGAATGCACTGCAGCACAGGATGAAAACTGTTCAAATGCTAACGAGGACGAGACTGTATATAAATCTGTGCAGTTCGGAGCAGGAAGTGACCATATTTGGACGCGCCGGCGGGGGGGGGGGAGGAGCTAGCGGCGGGATCTGGCTCAATCTGATTGGAAACCCGACGGCACCAGGTCCCGCCCACCGACAGCCGTAACCTGACTGCAACACGCAGGCCTGTCAATCAAACAAAAACACGGCTTTTTTTTAAATCAACGACGGGATTATTTTCAGACGGACCGCCGGAAAACTAATAACAAGGAGCGACTTCAGCTAACAACACCGAAACAACTCGTGGAAAAAAAAAAAATCATTGACTTCAAATCTCATGAGAGAAGTTGAATGGGAGTCTACGGTGACGGAGAAGTTTTGGAGTCGACCTCTAGTGGCACGCGGCGGTATTGCGGCTGAAGTCACTTCCACATCGGCCTCATTTTTCAGACCTGGGAGCGACGGACACTTTTCTATCCAGGTCTGTGGTATCACATGATCCTGTTTTGCCAACTGTGCTCATGACATGAGATTTCAGAAGTATCCTACAGTCAACTTCGTGAGGCGAAACGACACAATCCAGATTGTTTTGTATCCGCTGAGCTCTTTCCAATTAAACCCCTCGCGTTCAAAGCTGGACTTAATTGCGCTGCAATATTTATGCATCCGTTGTTTTTTTTTGACGGTATTCTCCTCTGAGTCGGTCGAGTGGCCTAATTGAGAGAATCCGACGGGCGGCTTATTGGCAGGATGGCATCGGCTTACTGGCACACATCGAAGTCGCATTTGCCAGTTGGAGGCAGACTGAAGTGTTGAAACCAAAAAAACCTGATGTGAGAAATACAGCGCAGAGCCTGGCGAGGTGTTTTGTAGAAGAGAATCAGCTGCAGCATCAAGGTGAACAACACCCACAGACATCACAGTATCAGGTTTTGTGATGGAATATATATAGATATAGATCTATATATATTTATATATATCTATATATAGATATATATCACAGATATATATACATCTATATCTATATATATCTACGCTATATAGATATATATCTATATCTATATATCTATATATATATAGCATAGATATATATAGATATATATAGATATAGATGTATATATATATATATATCTACGCTATATAGATATATATCTATATATCTATATCTATATATCTATATATATATAGCATAGATATATATAGATATAGATGTATATATATCTATGATATATATCTATATATAGATATATATCATAGATATATATACATCTATATATATATCTACGCTATATAGATATATATCTATATATATCTATATATATATATAGCATAGATATATATATATAGATATATATATATATATAGATAGTTGTATATATAGATATATAGATATATATATAAACCACCTGAAGGAGGATTTATACCTATTTATACGTATAAATTTATACCTATAAATGTGACGATCTGATGAAGCTTTCGCCTCTTTGGCTTCCGTGTAAAAGCTGATTACATTTCTACCGATCTAAATCTGTTCGAAGTTGTAACTCATCCTTGTCTTCTTTTTTTTTTTCCCACCATTAATGAAGCTGCGCGTGTTTCAGAGAAAACACCCCAGAAAAATGTCACCCTAAAGGACGACTAAAGTAAACTATCGTCCGTGCTGTTGCCGCATCATAAATTGAAACTAATTGGGTGACAGTAGAGCTGAGTCGGTGCGACGCTAATATGACTGAAGGATCATCGCGGCTCCGCGTCTAACGGAAACGGACCGGGACCAAAAAAAAAAAAACAGAACAAACAAAAACACCGGCCGCCATCACGGCAATCGATCACGCAAAAGTGAACCAATCGGGGGCGATCGCAGCCGTCTTTAGTTCGCCGCCCGCCGGAGCCTCGCGGTTTTGTGCCGATCCGCGTAGATGCCGACGACACTTTGGAAAGATACCGGTCCCACGGCCGGCCGTCGAGACGTTTCAGCGACACGGCTTGTAAACAAAACAAACGTTCCCTGCAAGATCGCAGGTCGGATGCGAATATTTAGGGAAGATTAAAGTTCCCCTTCTGAACAACGCGGCTGTCGTGAACTTCCGAGTCGTCTCCGAACGGCTCGGACGCGTCGGCGTCTTTCAAGGTCTTCGCGGCGCATCCGGCAATAAAAAAAAAAAAAACTCTGGTAATGATATTCATTGAAATATTTGGAGGCATTGTTACTGTCTTTCATATGGTAAGTTATTGGGTCGAGATGCTTCCGTAGCCGGTGTGGAAATGCATTTTTTTTTTTTTTTTTCTGTTAAGTAATGCTCTCGGGACGTCGATTCGGGACTCTGATTAAAGCGGATAACTGGTTGTAAACCTTACGAGCTCCGATTTGTAGGCGTTCCGGACGGAGACTCTGCGAAACAACGTCCTTAATTTCCAATTCAGCGAAATTCATAAATGAAAGATAAACAAATCTTTAAATAAACCACCGCGTGTCGGCTCTGGGACGCCAATTTGTTTTCAAAGCGCTTATTAGTCCTGATTGCTGCATTGAGGCCACACGCAGGCTCTCACACACACACACACACACACACACGCACACACACACGCACACACACACACACACACACACGCGCACTCGTCTTCATCATTCAGATGATTCATGCGCTGCCGCAGTGGAATTGTGCCTTTATTGTCTTGGCTGCTCAACTTGACAGACAGTAATGAAATGAATGACAGGAGATACTTCCCGGCACGGTGCTCAAGCCTCCGCACAGCGAAGGAAAAGGGAATTCATTATCCACAAATTAATCAATCTTAAAAGTCTTGACACTTAAAAATAAAAAAAAAAATAAAAAAAATAAAAAAAAACCTACCCGGTCGGACTACACTCGGTTTTACCCTTTTTTTTTTTTTTTTTTCCGCAGCTCCCTAAATGATCTGTGACATTTTGTTCACACAGGTGGATTTACCGGACCTGCGCCGCTCACGGCGCCTCTGACAACGCCGCACTCAATCTTGCTTTGTGCTGTTTAGGCTCCACCCTCTTCCACTTTTTTTTTTTTTTTTTTTAATCCCCATGATATAACTCACCTGTCAGTCCCTCATAATGTCAGCTTATGGGCTGTCAAGGCTAAGGACCCTCATATCCTGCCCCATCACTCAGAGACCCGGCTGGTGGGAGGGAGGAGGAGGAGGAGGAGGGGGAGGGGAGGGGCGAGGAGGTTGCAGCTAATCATTGCTTTCCAATTTGATTAATTTGCCATTTAATTGTTGATTAATTTGATTATTCTGCCCGAGCCCACGCCGCCAGACGCGATTTAGAAAAAGGAAAGCGGAATCAAGAGGAGCCGCACGGATTTCAAAAGATTTCGAAACGAATGAACCGTCTGGGGGGGGGGGGGGGGGGGGGGGGGGGGCGTTTTTTTTTTGTTTTTGTTTTCGAAGCTTTGAAAACAAAACTTCTTTGTATTAAAAGTAAACAGTTCCGTTGTCGGTACATTTAATATAGATATTCTTTAAGTCTCTGTAATAAGGACAAAACGGGAACTCGACTGAAGTCCCACAGACTTCCATCAACTTCAATGTTCACAGGAAATATTCCTTCTCTCAACTGAAGATCTTTTGACTTATTGATCGGTTCGCTGCAACGTTCAAGCGCAGGATCCAAAATCACACCCGATTTGAATTTATGTTTCGTAATTTTTGCTTTCCAGGAGACCAGTGGACCGTTTTTTCCTTCAAATCTCAGCAGTGAACTTTCTTAATTCTGCGTGATCAATTTTAATTATACATATATTGTAGTTCAGATTCCTCAAAAACAGCATGATTTAGTTTTTTTGGGGGGATTCATCGATGAACTGTTGTCCCGTATCCATCGTTGGGGGATTTTATCCCAAACTATTACTGCCTGTTTTTATTTGCCTGCGATGTTTTAATATCACGTAAAAGCACTTTGTAAGTTTGGTGTTTTCTTTTAAGCTCTCAGCGACGTCTTCAAACGTCAAAAACCCCGAAGATGCTCAACTGAACATCTCGCATCGGCTTTAACTGGACGGGTTGTTGTTTTTTTTGGACGACCAACTAATCTCCTGTACATAAATGTGACCGAGGTCTCGTTTCAGTTCCAGCTACGTACGTTTACCATTCGAATCTGAGCCGATAAGTCGTCGTTATGTTCCCTCTTCCTCTCATTATTTACTGTCAACTGTGTAAAAAGACGCAAAAAAAAAAATAAAACAAAAAAAAATAACGACACTCTGAAGACGGAACGGCTGCAAGCGATGAAGAACGGCTGCAGCTGCGATGGATTTTTCAAACCGTCTGTTGACATTTAGCCTAACATGCGGAGACAGCGAGCAAACACAATACTTCACTGCAGGAGGATGATGAAGTGGACACCAACTCTGCGGAGGAGACGACTCGATGGTCTCTTCTCTAGGAAGTAGAAGTGGGGTGGTGGTGGTGGGGGTGGGGGTGGTGGTGGTGGGGGGGGGGGTGTACTCAGACTCCAGTTGTGACATTTTTTTTTTTTAAACTCAAACTACAAGATTATAATTCAAGACGTCCAAAATGCAGTTTTCTCTCCGTTCTCATTCATAATTCTTCCGCGGGAGTGGGAGGGGGGGGGGGAGGGGGGAGAGGTGTGTGTGTGGGGGGGGGGGGGGGGGGGGGGGGAGCGTGACGCAAAAGCGCGTTTTTGAGTGTTTTGGATGAAGTCCAAAGAGCTCGGTTCCAACCTGGAAATAACACGGGGAGACGGAGACACCTGCTGGTCCGTTGGCGTTACTGCAAGCTGAAAATCAAATCAGTGAATCCTTATTTTCTGACGCTGAGCTCCCATCGTGCTCCTTTCCAATGAACATAATCTGGACGCTTTTAAAGGGTTTCAGTAGATTTTTTTTGTTTTGTTTTTGTTTCCCGCAAAGCAATCAAAGAATACAAATTATAGGTCAGCCTCGCTATTAACGTTCCTCCGGCTGTTGTTAAAACGCCAGCCGGGGCAGATTCTGGTCAGACGAACTCGACCAGGAGGAGAGAGGACGGATAGGAACGAACAGATGGCGGGAAAAGAGAGGAGGAGGGTGGTGGTGGTGGTGGTGGTGGGAGGAGAGGCAAACAAGGCCATCGGGGAAATAAGTCCAGTCATTTCCATGCACGTTCCTCCGAGAGCCGCAGGTTTTTTTTTGTTTTTTGTTTTTTTTAACAAGCGCGTGGGCGGAGCTCCTCTTAATCATCGGCGTCAACGTGGAGCAGGAAACCAACCGGGAGGAGAAACTTGTTAATTGAGATCTCCGTCCCTCCAGAGGTGGCTGCTGTAACTTCCAGCCCTCTGTTGTTGTTGTTGTTGTTGTTGGTTTTTGTTTCCACAGATATTTTATTAGCGCGTGCAGGCCGCACTCGGGGGCACGATTTAATGAGGTCGTTGGATGTTTACCGCCGAGCATCCGGCGCGCCGTCGACGGAGAATTTGAAAGCGGAGAACAGAAATGAAAAAAAAAATCAACACCTGAATTTTTTTTTTTTTTCTTACGCGGTCATCATTTTATTTATCTGAACCGTTTGGAGATCAATACCCAAATCAAATATGTATTATTATTATTTTAAGTACACGCGTGCGTTTCGAGAATAAAGTTACGACGTCACTTCGCGCGGGTTCAACCGTTGACATCCGTCCATCCATCTCGAGCCATTTCGGTCTTCGAGAGTCTCAAAGTTTCTCGACGTTTCGTTTGGTTTCTCGCCAACTTCGGCGCAAAAAGCCGATTTTAACGGTACGATCGCAAGGTCGGCTTTAAATCTCCAAAAGCAGTTTTGTCCCGGAAAAGCAAAAAAAAAACCAAAACAAAACGCAGCTCCCGATCCTCCATTGGACCTCAACCCGTTCACTCGGTGCCGTTTCATTTCGTTCCTCCGATGAATTCAACATTTTTCCAATCTAACGTGTAAAAAAAAAAAAAAAGGAACATCTGACATTTCTTTTCCTTTAATGATGATAAAAACCTTCAATTCGACCCGAGTTCTGTGGATTTCACGGCCGATTTCCTCATTTAAGTGTCAATCTGAGCTTCATCTAATCACACAGATGAAAGACAGAAAGCCGGTTTTGGTTGCGTGAGCGTCTGCCGAGAAACGTTTCAGCCTTTTATTGTTGTTTTGCAAAAGACAACAATTATTCTGACTTCATTATTGGTTGAGTAATATTTGTTGAATACTTTTGGAGGTCCTTTGCTTCCATAATTTTTCATACTGATTGTGTGTTTGGGAGAAATACTGTGATTTTTATTCTTAAGAACAGTAAAACAAAGATTTCAAATCTGCTTGCTAATTTTTCACAAGTTTTTTTTTTTTTTTTTACTTCTGTTTGATCAAAAACATTAAAAAAAATAAAATAAAATAAAAAAAAATAAACGACCACTTAAAATACATTAGAAAACGTGCATTTATTTAATCCCCAAATGTTTAGCTTTTGTTGTCCTCGTGAATTTGTTTCCCCCCCAAAAAGAAACTAAACCGCCGACACCTCATCAGTGTAAACAAAAACCCAGGAGCCACAAACCTAAATAATCCGTTTCACGTCGGTGGCCGACGTCTCGTGGATGTGCTCGCGAGAGCTGCGCGTAAAAAGTCCGTGTCGGCGGCGGCGGCGGCGGTGGAGGTGGTGGTGGTGGTGGTGGTGGTGGTGGTGGGGGGGGGGGGGGGGCAGCAGCTGTCAAGAGTCCGTTCGGGCCGCTCAGCTCTCGTCCGCCTCCAGGTTGATGTCGTTGCCGAACTTGGCGTAGAGCTGCACCTTCAGCTCCCCCAACACCTGCTGTATCGCCGACACTCGCCCCTCCAGGCCCTTGACCTCCAGCTGCAGCACTTCCTGGTTACGGAGGACATACGAGAGACTCTGGTTTACGTGGCAACCGACAAAGAGACGGATTCTGTGTCTTTAAACGCGACAGACGTAGCTTTTCTCTCACACACACACACACACACACACACACACAGTGTGTCCCAGGGCTTTAAATGTAAAGACGGATGCCGTGTCACGGAGTCCTATTGTCGTCCCTGGGAGGTTGCCGGGCAACCAGCACAGACCCCGGGACGTCACCCCAACCCAGGAAAATAGCTCGACCCGTAACCACGCTGGAGGTCCAATGAGGCGGCCAAAAGGGCTTTTGAAAACTTGAGTAGAACTTAACAGATAAATAACAGCCAGAAAGCCCATATGTTGTTTTTTTACTTTATTTTTTTTCAGTTTTGCCGTGTTTACCGCTGTGAACAAGGTAATACAGCAAAACGAACAAGTCTGAAGTGTCAGAACAACAAAACGAACAAGTCTGAAGTGTGAGAAAAGGTACCGAGAGCCTGTCGCACACGTACCTTGGCGGTCTCCAGCATCTCTTGCGTTTCCTCCTGGGTGTGACTGATAAAGACGTCGCCGATCTGATACGGGATCAACAGAGCGTCGTCGTCTAACATCATGAGGTCATCGCTGGCGTCCTGCAGGTTCTGCAGCGTTTTCTGTTGGGGGGGGGGAGAGGGGGACAAAAAAGCAGATCGTCGATTCAGCTTTAAGGTCCTTTTAGAGAGCTGCAAGTTTGTGATCAATTGTACTGTGTTAAACTAAGAGGGGGGGGGGGGGGGTAGACCAAAAAAATATCTGAAACACTCGTTAGTATACGGCGAAGATAAATTGATCTCGTCAGCACATTTAATTACATATTCAACAGCACTGCAGCTTCACTTGCAAAAATCAAGAGTTCCCCACTCCCGAGTCAAATTCCCTGACCTTCACCCCCCCCTCCCGCCCTCCCCCCCCCTAAAAAAAAAAAAGATCAAATCTCCTCACTTTCTCTGTTTGGAAAAGAGTTTTTAAAATGACCGTGAAGTTACTTTTAACACCTCGTTAAAGTAGTTTGAACATTACGACAATAAAGTCGGAGCGGGGGTAATAGGCTGCTTTTGTTTTGGCTCATCAACAGGTTTCTGGGTGGAGTTTCATGGGGGGGGGGGGGGGGGGGGCTGATCCCAATACCAGTTTGAGAAAGTTTAAAAAAAACCAAAAAAACATTACGATATCAGTAAATGGGCTGAAATGTAACACGGGGTTATTATACGAAGGAACAATAAACTTTGTTGTCCAAAATTACGTCGGTGCGACGTCACTGGGAATGTAATCGTCTTTTAAATACCGTTAAATTAAAGACAAAAATAGAACAATTAGTAAATTACCGCAGACATCTTTTCTGCATTATACAAAAAAAAAAAAAACATTTTATATGACACAATATAAACGCTGATACTGACATATCTGTAATAGGTGAATAAATCAGCTGGTAGGGTTTTAATACACGAGTATCAGGTCCAAACTACAGCTGGAAGGAGACACGATATCGTCTTAATCTTTAAAGATTCTGGATATTGTAATATATGCAACATAAGTTTGATCTTTCCCTGGTTTTATAGACTGTATGACAGAAAAGTGATTTTTTTTTTTTTTTTTTTTTACTGGACTAGTCACTCATGTAAAACACATTAAAGCCTCATAATAATAATAATAATAATAATAATATTAAATAACCTCGATATGAATATACCAATATTATTGTATATAGTGTTAAAAAAAGTGCCTCAAACTGACCGTATAAGACTGATTTTAGTTGTTTATACCTAATAAACAGCTGAATGAGTGTTTGTTTGTTTGTTGTTGTTGTTGTTGTTTTTTAAAAAGATGCAGTAACTCACCTTCTTCGACTCGATCTCGTTTTTCAGCTCCGTCATCCGACTCGTGTTCCTGGCGAACTTATTGATCTTCTGCTGGTCCTCAAACGTCACGTTGACGTCTTCGACCGCCTGTGACGACACGGAAGAGGAAATGACGTCACGTTAGCATGGCTAGTTCCGACAGCTAACAACACGATTTTCTTTTTTTTTTTGTTTGGTTTTTTTTTTGTTTTTAACTGTCTGGCCGTTACAACCCCAGTTAGGTTCATACGATTATCAACGCAGTCGTTAATCGGCTTGTGAATCGTGAAGGTAAAACAATAGAAACAGTGCTGAGCTAACACCTAGCGGCGGCTACTTTGATTGACGTGAGGGTGTGACCGCGTGCAGTTTTGGGCTTCTTCCTCCCCCCCCCTCCTCCCCCCTCCTCCCTCCTCCTCCTCACCCACACACACACTCTCTCTTGCTGTTCCTATTTGCATCTCTAGATAAAACATGAAGGGAAAAAGTCGATTAAAACGGAAAGCATTTCTTTCGGATTTCACTCACAGGTCCCTTCATCGTCGCTGCCATCTTGGCTTCTTCGACTCGTCACAGACAGCGGCGCTCATCCGGGTACAAACAGCGACACCGCCACCTAGCGGCACGGCTGACCCGGAGTTTAACAACATGAATTTGACATTAAAAATGCTTTTATTTTTTATTTATTTATTTATTTTTTCCCAGTTGTGTCCAATTAATAGCCTTTCCGGGCTGTCTCAAATTGTCAAACTAGTTTTAGGTAAATATAATATATAATGTGGCACTTAATGGGCATTTAAACACTCATTAAACTAAGGAGATTAATCGATTTCACGTGAAGTGATAATTCAGCCAGTTAGTTTGACTCTCCTCATTAATTATCTCAAGAAATGTGCAAAACTTGCTTACAATATGACAAACTTGTTATTATATCAACCGGAACTGCTGCTCTGTAAATATTTCGACAGCAAACAGCACTGCACCCAAGTTCAAATATTTACCCAATACATCTGCGAGGCCGGAGCGCTACTAATCCAATTTTGATGAGGTGTAAAACATCAAACTGTTAAACGCTGCCTGCATCCAGGTGACATCATAAGAAATTACATTTAGTTGAATGAATCCCAATACTGCAGTTGTTGTTTTTCCAGTCTTAAAAAAAAAAAAAATCAATGGCCTTTTTGTGAGGGTCGTGCCACCAGTAAAACTAGTAGGCAGCTATGCGTTGGTACATCATGAAGAGTTTGCTTGAAGTCTCTCAGCTGCAGGCCTTGCATGAAGTCATAAATGCACAATCCCAACAGGGGAATCCAACTCCCACCTCAGTGTGCAGACTTTAGGCCACAATTGGGACATTGTGTTCACGGATTCCACAGACTTGTCATAACAGATTCAATAAATACTGCACATTTGAAAGGTTTTTTTAAATTTATATTTTGCACTTGTTTATGGACAAAAAAATATTCATATAGTTTGGTTTACTTGCATAAAAACAACTGGTTACTTTAGATTATAAGGAATTTAACAAAACGAGGAGCCTGATAAAAGCGACAAACAAAAACATAAAGACGAGAATAATCAAAGACAAACTGAAAGAGGAAATCAGCTGATGTCTTCCTTCAGTTTGTCTTTGATCCCTGAACAGCTCTCAGATGGGCCGTTGCATTTAGAGGCCCTTCGGACTACTTAAGAGCCTTTAAAGACGGATGATGTCTGTCTGTCTTGATTAACTGCGATAATAAAGCAGATGCTTGATCTTTGCAAATCAAAAAGCTTATTTTTAAGAGTCAAAATCCCTTTTACGCTCGGTAAATAAATGAAAAAAAAAAACCATCAAAACAAAGCAAGAGATATTTTAAGGCACGTGTCAGTTTGATTAGTTTTTAGTTGATTATGGAATCAACAAAGTTTGAATTTTAAATCAAATCTGGACCATAATAACCTAAATATTAAAATGCTTCAAGTTTCTCTTCAAAATAAAAAAATAACCAGGTTAAAGCTGTAGCGTTGCGAGTGCCAGGTCAACATCCTTAAGACACATCCTGTCACATCCCTGCTGCTTTTGTCAACACAACTTATCACAGGGCACTTGATCAGGAGTGTAACTCGTTACGATCTCGTCACGTTATATTCAGAAAATTCACAAAGGGATTACCTTGAGCTAATCATGCTTTTTTCTTTTTTTTGTTACTGAGGAGCACTGCTGGGCGGATTCTGACTTGAGTAAATTTAAATGATCACTTAAAAACAGTCCACACCCGTTTTAAAGTACACATAAAATAGGCCTGTTGACAATACACTGAATACACAGTTAGGCAGGAGGAGAGAGTCATTTGTCAGGTTTTTTTTCCTTAAGGAGGACATTGCTTGCTCCACTTGTGGCGCTCTAACAAGGTAAGACATTTGATTGAAGTTACGGGTTGTTAACTATTATTTGCAGTATGTTTTTGCTTGTCAGTGCAACTTAAAACTACATTTCGATTTGACTTGATTCACAGCTGAAAGTTTTGAGTTTCGACTGGGGAAAAAACATGGGAAACGAGCAATCAGATTACAAAGAGATAAATCAGGTAAAACAACACAAATTACACAACAGACCTACAAAACCTACAGCTGATATGTACAAACATTGATAATGCTGATAATATTCAGGTTTCTATTGACAGTGAAAGCAGTTCTTCTCTCAAAAATACTCCCTTGGAGATGCTGAAGTGACACGGATCGATATGTATTTATTTATTGTTTTCTTTACAGAACGGGACCGTGTCTGAGAAGCATGAAAATGGATCGGTGAACGGAGGCCTCTCTGCGAACATCACGTCTAACGGGCTGGAGATCGATGGTGAGGTTTAACTTGAATTTCTCTCTTTTTAAGAGAAATAACAGGAATGTGACATGTACTAATGACTTACAGTGATAATATAAATGCAGACTCAAATTAAATTTTCAATATATAGATTACGGATGACAGTAAGGATGACAGAAGATTAGATGTATACTTATTTTACTGTCCTCTGTTGTGTTTCTTCGTGTCTTTCTTTATGGGGAACGAGTTTATATGAGTGTTTGACAGGCAATGATCTCTCCATGTCCATGTTGGATTAGTCCTCTGGCCTGTCATAATGCTCTGTAAACACAGTGACTCCCAGCTGGACTGTGTCTTGAGTCCTCCAGTGTAAACTCTAGGCGTAGTCTCAAGACATTTGACAGGGAGCGAGTGTTTGACCTATCATGGTGTCCCAGCGGCGGCATTATTGCTGCACGATTCCCACCGGCACTCCAGTTTGTCTAAGAGCCGATGTTGATGCTGCAGCTGAGCATTAAATCACCATCCTACCTATGTTTGCTTCACGGCGAATTGCACAAGAAGACGTGTGTTTAATGTTGCATGCAAAGGAGGTTAAAATATCAGCTGATGTCTAACAGCAGCGAAAGCTGCGTAATTATTAAGTAAGATGAGTCACTGCAACTCAGACAGGAAGTTATCAGAGCTTACTTAGAGTCCCAATTAGAGACATTTTTAACCAAATAAAAACATACTGCACATATCTATAATTTTAAGCCAATATTAAACCACAAATTGTTTTTTTTCTCGTGTTAGTTTAGGAGTGGCAACAGTTTTTTGGTCTTTATTTTGAAATTGCACAGACCTGGGAGCCATTTGTTTTCATTTTACTAATATATTTCTCTTTTTTACAGTTAAGAGTGAGACGACAATCCACCAAAACGGCGACACCCCCTCTTTAAACTTCGCCACAGAATCCACTGAATATGTGGTCATCGAATCAGACTGTCCACCCGCCGGTGATGAAGCTGTTTCTGAAACGCTGGAACCCGCCGTCCTCCAGGTGGAAGACATCAAGAAAAACAAAGGCAAAACCATGCTCTTTGGCAAAATGTTCAAAAAGAAGTCCGGACCTAGAGCGAACGTCGATAGTGTTCAAGAAAAAGAAAAGGAGACGTCAAGTGAAGACCAAACGGATGTAAGTCTTCCTCCCCCTGAACCAGAGCAGGTGAGTACACTTTTCCTGTTTGTTTTTTAAAGTATAAGTCTGTAAAGTTTTCTATTTTTTTTTATTGTCAAAAAACCCACGAGAGACCAGAACCAACAATGAATCGATCCTGTTAGTATTTCCTGTAGCTGAATTCTCCAGGATGAGCAAAGACACCAAATGTGCATCAATCTGCCGATTCACGTAACCTCAAACATATGCACTATTTTATTCCTGTTCGAGTAACGTGCTACGAGACCACAGTGCACAAATTAAACTACATATTTGTGTCCCATTTTTCATTTTGATCTAATCTCTAATCACCACAAGATGGAACGTCTGTGGAGTTTAATCATCACTCGACAACAACTGAAACTTTTTCTTTTAACCAGATACTATAAGACAGCTATCTCTATTATGACTCAGTGGGATGAACTACGTGGTAATCACATGTGTCCCAGACACAAACACAAACTGCATTTCGTCTAAATAGCAATGTTGGTTTTCATAATAAAGGATTCACGTGGAGAGGAAGCTGCTACCACCGTTACCGCCGAGCATCAAGAGGGACATTCACGTCGAACAACTGAAGTATCAACACAAACGGAGAGAAAACCCGAAGCAGACATTTCAACGCAAACAGGTGATGATGATGACGGCCGAGCGGAAGAGGCGGACACGGCGACAACTGAGGAGGATTCCCTGAATGAACCTAAAGCTGAGGAGGTTGTTAAAGAAGCTTTAAATGAGGAACTCTCAGACAATCCGACGGCTGGGATCGACACCAAAAAAGTGGCCATCGTGGAAAATGATGTGCACAAGAGTGTAGCTGCAGAATCTAGACCAAACGAATCCAGTGCGCCAAATCCTACACCTGCAAAACCTGCAGACGCCCTAGTTAAGGCGGGGTCCGCCCACAGGGAGGTTACTGCTGATGATGCTGAAGCAGTCGAGGAAACACTCCCAAAGGAGAAATTCAGCCCTCTAATTGCTGATGAGCCTTCAGAGGACTGTGACAGTCGCTCCAAGGCATATATCGTTATTGTAGGAGGTTATTCTGAACTTTATACCATTCATGAACTGTCTGAAGGTTCTCTCGAGTCTCCTGATGACGGTGAAGTCGATCCTCAGTCTGATCCTGAGGTGGAAGAGGAATCAGAATCGAGTCTTCACATTGTTGAGGACGATACTGAGGGAATACCAGAGGCAGCAATCGATTTCCTCTCTCTTGAACTAGAACCCAGAACGAGCAGTCCTCAAGAGCCTGCAACAGATCAAGACAGCTCTCTGGAAGAAGAGGTGATCGTCCCATTCATTGTGCCTTTCACTGGTGAACAAGAATCATGTCTTTCCTTCATAGAGGAGCCGGTTGAGGATGAGGATGAGGAAACGAATGAAGCTTGGGAAGCTTTATTATATGAACTTGCGCTAATGCCGGTGCTTTCAGACAAAATAGAACCAAAGATGATTGCCATGACTAAAGAGAAGGCGGACAATGAATCAAGTGATCCGACTGATTCCAACCATGTCGTTTCTGAAGAGCCTGCAGAGAAGAGTGAGCAACGAACAAAAAAAGTTACAGATGAAGTTAAAAATTCTGGTGAAGCCTCAGCTTCTTTTGAGGAGTATTTGAATGATGCCGCTCTGGAGGCCATTGTGGAAGAAATCATCAGAGAAGAAGACAAATGCGACCTCGTCCCTTCAGAGGAGACGGCACCAGAGGTCCTAGAAGAGGCTGAGAATGAGGTTTCATCCAATGAAACCAGCGACCCCACTGTCATTTCTGAAGAGTCAGCAAAAGAGAGTGAGCAACAACCGAAACCCAAAATGCTTGTAGTAGAAGAATTCACAGCAGTTGTGAAGAATCTGTGGAAGAAAGTGACCCGGCAGAGGAACAAAATGGACTGTCTGAAGATGCTTCAGTGGACGCTGAAAGTCCTCAAAGTCCAGAACCGTACCTTATAATCTCAGAGGATCCCATAGAGGAGAACCCAAGCCCCTGTGATGAAGACGCAACCACTGACGTGTTGGAAAACGCACTACAATCATTTGCAGAAGACTTTTCAGAGGAGCTCGAAGCGATTGAGGAGCTGAAAGATGTTCAAGCAGATGTGCCACCGACGGACGCCACAAAAATGACCAAGCCCCATGCTTCAGTCCAAGAGGAACTCCCCGAGAAGAACATCGTCCCATTTGAAACTCCACTGGACGATGCCGATAGCGAGAAAGATGCTGAGTGTGTTGATGCCGTTCTGGAGGCCCTTATAGAGGAAATCCTGAGAGAAGAAGCCGAATGCAACCTCACGCCTTTAAAGGAGGCAACGCCGGAGACTGAAGAGAAGGCTGAGAACGAATTCTGGAGTAAACACACTCAATACTGGACTCACAAACTCCAGAGGTTTCTGAAGGCAATTAAGCCATAAGTTCAAACATGGAGGTTTTATTTGTGGGTTTGCAGTCTGCTTGGACATGAGCTGTTGAAGAATCAGCATTGGTGCTCGTTGGTTTAGAGAAATCTTCACTTATCTACAGTATTACTGTCAACATTCATGTCTTTCCAAAGGAAGAACAGCTGTAACATGTGAATGGGTTCTACTGTACATTCATATTTTTTTGTATCTACCTCATAAGGACGTCATGAATGTAATAAAATTTCATTGAAACAAAGTTCACAGTGTAATATACAGAAACATTTTCCAAAAATGCTTTGTAAATTTATTCATAATTTATTTGCATCATATTGTGTTGACTGACAAATTAGACTTTCCTAAAGTTGCAAAGGAATATGAAATCAATATAATGTGAAAATAATTCAACCGTTTCCAAAAAAAAAGTTGGGACGTCTGTAAAATGTAAATAAAAACAGATTGTGATGATGTGCAAATCATGTAAACCCAGATTTAATTGAAAATATATGAAAGATAACATAATAAATGTTGAAATAGAGAAATTCGTTAGTTTGTTTGTTTTTTTGGAAAATATATGCTCAGTTCGAATTTGATGGGAGCAACATGTACCAAACAAGTTGGAACAGGGCCAATACAAGACTGGAAAAGTTGTGTAACGCCAAAAGAAACACCTGGTGAACGATATCACAACTAATTAGGTTAATTGGAAACAGATCAGTGACATTATCTGGTATAAAAAGAGCATTTCAGAGAGCCAGAGTCTCTCAGCAGTGAAGATAGGGAGGCGTTTATCACTCTGTGAAAGACTGCATGGGCAAAACATTCCTCAACATAACATTGGAAAGAATTTGGGGAGTTCATCATCTACGGTCCATAAAATCATTAAAATATTCAGAGAATCTGGACAAATCTTTGTGCACAAGGCTGAAAACCATATTTGGATCGGTGTGATCTTCCGACCCTCACTGTATTACAAACACAATTCTGTGGTGGAAATCATTGTTTGGGCTAATAAACACTTCTGAAAACCATTGTCTGTGAACACAGTTTGTCGCTCAAGCTCATTGAAGACAGACTGAGGTGAAGTAGAAAACTGTCCTGTTGTCTGATGAATCCAAATTTGAGATTCTTTTTAGAAATCATGGACGATGCATCTTCCAGGCTGAAGAGGAGAGGGACCACCCGGCATGTTATTAGCATTTCAATTTGAAAACTCCAGCAATTGGTCTCCCCAGTTCCCAGATGTTTACAGAGTGTTGTAAAAAGAAAAAGTGATGCAAAACAGTGTTCAACATGCCCCTGTCCCCAACTTTTTTGAGAAATGTTGCTGGCATCAAATTTAAAATGAGTATATATTTTTCATAAAACACAAAACATTTCTTCGTTTCAACATTTGATAAATTGTCTTTGGTGTATTTTCAATGTTTTTAATTTATATTTTACACAACGTGCCAACTTCTTTTGAAACGGGGTTGTAAATAAATATTGACACACTGAGGTAAAAAGATTCACAAAAGATGAATTTAAAAACCCAGTTGGTTGGTTCAGATACTTAAAAAAATAAAATAAACACCATCGGGACACAGCAAGGTATTTGACTTTCCTGACATTTCTCAGGGCATAACTCTCACACATTGTTGAATATCAATGAGTGAGGGGTGGGACACACACACATTAATAAAAGGGTGATTGTTGACAATGCCCCGAGTAGGCAGAGGCATGGTTGGAATTGTGCTCCCATCTCAATGCTGCGATTAAGACACTCGCTGCTTGCATATCAGCTGCGCTGCTGTAAAATAACTCTCAAAGGCTAAACTCTCTGTGATGGTGCATAGGAGGCAGCTAACCTACAGCAAGAATCCGAGTCGTTAACGGAGCCAGAGAGAGTGACTCCAGACTCCGGTCCAGAGGAGGAAAAAGTTCCTGAATCTGACAACGCCGACCGTCCGCCTGTGGAAAACCAAGAGGTGGAAAGCCAAGAAGAGAATCCAGTTATGAACTTCTTCAAAACTCTAGTAAGTGACACCATTTGAGGGATTAATTGGGGTTTGTAGGCTCTTGGTATTTCTTAATTACTTGTCTTATAAAATTAGAATGCTTGGAAAAAAAAAAAAAAAAATTTAGTAATTAAATGTGAAAAATCAGATGCATCCTTGTTTTCTGTCATTATTTCTGAAGTCAAAGAGCTAATTAAACAACAAAAATTGAAGTTAATGTACGTCCTAATTACTGCATAATGCCTCACTGGAGATGAGACTTTTGATGACTCTGTCTGATTAAGTGATATTAAATTCAACAGAGAAGAGATGTTTAATTTAACATTTGATATGTAGAGATATGTGAAAGAGTATTACTGTATGATATGACAAAACCTGCCGTCATGACAGCGCCTGATTGAAAACCTCCAACAGGCAGCTATTGTATTTCCTCTTCATCGTGCTGTCTTTTGGATTCATACCGTTTTAAAGAGTTACCATTGCCGTCGGCCCCATGCTAATCGAGTCTGTGAACATGCGGGGATGTGGTGGCCTATTGTTCGCCCCATAGTGTGAGCTCACAAGGGAGGCCTGTGCGGTTGGAAGTTGAGATTCGTGAAGATAGAGCGAGGGCAGGCCTACGCCATCTCCGGAGCACAATGGCCGTCACAATGACAGCGCATGTACTGTATGTGCTCTGTCAGGGACCTCAGTGTGCACTCTGTGTGCCCCGGTTAGCTTAGCATAAAGGCCCGTGTCTGCGGTTCGTGAAAGGCTTCTGTTTTGGCGACATAATTATTTTTCTGTTCCCGTTACATCAACTGTTGCATCCTCTGACTCCAAACCGCAGCTTTACTGGCTTATACGCGCAATTTACATCACGCTCCACGATGCTGATGCGTTCTGCATTTATAAGGCACTGATTTTGGTTTTATTTCTTTTTTTTGTTTGTTTGTTTGTGTGTGTGGCTTTAAAAAAAAAAAATAACAGTTCATTTTCGTTCCCTTGTTGCTCAGGTGCCTTCTGCTAAAACATCCAAAAAGGAAACAGCTATTCCCGATGCCACAAAAGATCAGGTGAACCGATAAATTTTCGATTTCCCTTGTTATCCCATTTTTCCAATTTCCAAATCTGTAATTATGGAAAACACAGACTGCTACTAGTTCACTGTCACATCCATTTCTGTTTCTGTTGCTCGAACTGAGAGTCTTCTTCACTCCTCAAAAGTTAATTTTTTATTTTTAAATGTGGCTGCAGATTTTCCCAAAGCATTTAAATGACAAGCTTGCTGCTTTTATTCGCTTCAGTTTGACTGCATCTCTCTAACGGCTTCCTTTTTCTGTTGCAAAATAGTCCCCGAAGGAGGCCCAACCAGCGGCAACCACCACTGTGAGCATGTAGCCCATAAAGTGCTTTGATTTGCATAACACTTCTTGGAATTGACATGAAGTTTCTATATCTATTATACATGGCTGGGTTCAGTTCACTTCCAGAAATGACATTTTATTTGCTTAACTTAACATCATAATAAACAATTTTAGTGGATGAAGTGGAAGGAAAATGTGACTACCGACAATATCTCTCATTACAACAACCATTGCATCAAATGGGTTTTCTGACAGTTTCCTTTGTTTTTTTTCGTGGCAAACCTTTATTTTAATATCCCACACTCTCTCTTTCGAAAAGGTTGCACAAATATCTGAACCGCCTGCAGCACCCAAAGGAATGTCTATCCCGCCGCCACCTCCTCCAGAGCCACCGAAAATGGAAATCAAAGGAGAGCCAGCTGCCAAACCTGCAAAGGCGACGCCAAAAGAAGAACCAAAAGCTGCCGCGAAGCAACCCGAGTCCCCAAAAGGAAAATCAGCCAAAGACGCCCTGAGCAAATTCTTCCGCCCAAAGGTAAGTAAACGACTCTTAACTCCAAGACTGCGAGACTCAGTCGCTACTTTAGGGGATAGATTATTTTATGCACAGCCTGTTCCACAGCATGTCGGATTATGTGTGAAACATACTGTATGTGAATTTTGAGGTACAGATAGGATTCAAGACATCCAAAAGCAAGGCTGCTTCGGCAAGTGGAGCCAATCCCGTGCCCAAGACAGCAGCAGCGGTACAGTAGATTATCATACTCTCAGACTGACCGTGGCTCATCCTGATACTAACGGAACAAGAGCTGGTTTGTGTGGAGTTGGCAGAAACTTGCAACGTGCCGTTTCGACAGTAACAGGAGCAGCAAACCTCACTGCGCTCACTCGAATTAGACGAGTAGGATTGATGCCACTCTCACGTCTGGGCACGACGTTTGAAACCAAAATGGAAGGCAAAAAGAGCTAATTTGCTAATTTGGCTTTCACTAATAAACACGTGACATTTTGTTTCTTTAAACTGTACTGTCTATCAATTCATCGACCGTAACGGTGAGCCGCCGGTCGACCAAGAAACAGTCGAGTTCATTCGGGTTTTTTCGAGTAAAACAAACAAGACGGTACAGTGTTTTATTCACTGCGCTTTAGGCCCCAAACATTGTCCCAAGCATGTGAATGCAAAGACTTCCAAGTGAGGCATGATCAGTTTAGTGTTTTTACGGAGTGTGTCAGATGAAAAATCTTAACGTAGCATTGCATCTAAAGTCGCTGTCACTCAAAACAAGAGAAAGCAGACTCGTTTTGTTTGTTTAGACGAGCAGAACTTTGTCACTTCTGTATTTAGATTATAGTTTTCTGTGCTTTTCCTGTGAGCGATTAAAAAGTCACACATCACGGCTGCAATTTCCTTTCTTCCCTTCTTTCTTTCTGTGGTGAAGAACTGCCGAGATTAGCTTTAGCATTTCTAGTCAGCTTTTCCATTTGCATCCATGTATTCGTGCGGACCATGTTTGGAGCCTTAATGCCGGAGCTGAGAAGTGAACAAAGTGCCATCAAAAAGTTCAGAGATTGTTCCTTTTGCACGTGAACAGAGCTGATGGACATAGAGCAGTGGGAAACAACAACTTTGGTGAATGAATATACCAAATTACATCGCTTTATCCACATCAGCGTCTGTGTCTTTTTGTGACCACTGTTAGTGCGCATTTGCAATTTCATTATGGACCTTAAATTTGAGCAGAGAGCACACATCAAATTTCAAATTTTTCTTGGAACAGATAGAAGTTGCAGCCAGCTAGAGTTGGTGCGGCTGGTAGGGAGCTACGATTGGGTTGTTAAGGGCGAGAAAAGGCATGTTGGAGGGTTTGTTGGAGGTTGTTTGCGTCGATTGTTTTCCCCTCAGATGCCTCATAACGTCACACTTGAACTCGGTGTTGACAGTCTGACCCCGGGGGACAAAATTGAAGGTGCACGACCTGCGAATGTCAAAGAAAGACCCACCCGGTCGCTATTGACCTGGCCCGGCTCACCGCCTCATCGCCGTAGACTTTCCTGAAGCATTTAAAGGATCTCTGTCGCCGATTTCTACAGTTCGACGCAACATTTGATTGAGCGCTTCTGGCTTACGTCGCGCACACAAAAACGTGTGCAACTGCGGCTGCTGATGTTGATGAAGCAACGAAACTTGAAAATGCTTCTTTTTTTTTTTTTTTACGAAAGTTGTTTCTTCCCCTCTGCTCCATGCGCGTCACTGTGCTGCGATGCGTTCGGGAGCATCAGAAACAGTTTTGGAACTTTTCTATCGCTTCTCATTTATGTAACCTCTCATGCTAAGCTAACTAATTGCCCAGGTTGAGTTCCACACTCACACACAGTGCAATGATCTTCTCCTCATCTAATGTATTTGGACTGGACCTTTAACTGGTTCTTATTGGTCAGCATGCATTGCCATTCTAACATATTAAAGCATTTCATAATTACACATTTTTCCATGTTTTTTTTTACAGGTTCATTTAATTTCTGACTTATTGTTGGCTTTAACTAAACATAAGAATTCCCCTAACTGTCCTGCAGACAATCAAGGAGGTGCCGCACCCAGCTGTACAAGTAGAGGTACAGCCAGTGGTAGCAGTACAGGTAAACACTGAGAGTCTAGAGGGGATGATGTATTCATGTATTCTGCTGTGAATGTGAATCTGCCTGCGCAGGTGTTCAAACTTCACGAGTCAAATTACCGCCTGAGTAATTACAAACCATATCTCCCGTGTTACAAAACAGACACGCTGTAGCCTACGGTTACAATATTATGGATGCTCATTCCAATTTGCATTTATTCAGAGTAAAAAAAAAAAAAAAATCCGTTTTACTCTGTAGGAGACACCAGCGGAGGCATCACAGCCTGTTGTAGGAGTGCAGGTAAACGGAAAGAAAAAAAGGGAGTTGTCAGTCTTCTTTTTCAGGGAGCTTCTGATCGTCTGATTGTTGTCACATGACTCACACGGATGTTTTTTTTGTTTTTGTTTTTTTTTACATGTTCTGGTTCATTTGCACTCGCTCAGATTGAAAGTAAGGTCGAACCTCAGGAGGCGGCGGCGGAGGTGGCACAAGCGGTTGTGCAGGTAAATGAGCGAGAAGAGCTCAGGGGATATTAATTCTGAATTTTCTTCACTCTACAGGAACCTCTGATATGTGATGTAGCCGCAGATGTACAAAATACTTCGTTGTAGCACATGTAACATTTCATTAATTAGAGTAAACACACGTGAAGTTTAACATTAGCAGTTACGTGGGGGGGAGAGGGTTGGCAATTTTTTTTTTTTTTTAAATTGATCGCCAAAACGAATAACTTTCCCTTTCCTGCAGATGGTGGAAGAGATTTTACAGCCAGTGGTAGAAACTCAGGTAAATTAGAGGAGATGACCATTTTGGGAAATACGTGTATTTTCTTTGTTTTCGAAGAGTTTGGTGATTTAACTTAGTGTGACGACTGGAGGCAACAGGAAACAGCTTGTCTCAGTCGGAGGTGTCCACAGCACCTCTAAAGCTCCGTAGTTATGTCATTATATCCTGTAAAACCACAATTTCCGTAACAACTAAAAAGAAGGAGCGACTTTAGCTAACAACACCGAGATAACTTGTGGAAAAAATGTATTGACCTCGAATTTAATGACGGAAGTTGAATGGGAGTCTATGGAGTCGGAGGCTTTTTGGAGCCGACCTCTGGTGGCGCCCGTTGGTATTGCGGCTTTAGGCCCTTCGGCCTCCTTTTTCAGACCCGGAAGCTACGTCCACTTTTATATACAGTCTACCGTTTGGACAGAGCTACGCTAGCTGTTTCTTGCTGCTTTAAGTGTCTAAGATGAGCTATTTGTCTCGTGGCTGTAGCTTTAAATTTGATGGAAAGATATGAGAAGCATGAAACTTCCTACCGTACTTTCTGCAAGAACGCAAGTATTTTGGTAGTATTTCCCAAAATGTTTGTCTAACTATTTCTTGTATAGTGGATCATTTCAAAATCTAGGTGGAGATTGAAGCATTCCTCTTTCTGTTTCCCTTTCATTCCTTTGCATAGAAAGTTTCTGTGCATGCCGGTGTGGGCTTTCGTTCTTCCTACAAGGACCAGTTCTTATCCTTAACTTGTTTTTTTTGCTTTCTCTTCCTTCCTCCATCTACCTCTTCTTTCATGTCACAGGTGGCAGCTCCTCCTCTCACTCTGTCAGCTTCATTCATGCCTTTTGATTTGTAAATATCTCATGGTGTGCACTGTCCTCTCTGCTGTTTTGCCAAAAGAAGGTGGATCCCTCAAAAGCCGGGACTCTGGAGGCAGCTGCAAAGCCAGAACCGCCTCCACCGGTTCAGGAAGAAAAGAAAATGGCCCCAAAATCCTCCTTCCTGTCTCTCTTCAAGCCCAAAGTAAGGACACTCTAAGCTTTTGTACTTCCCCTTAAAACCTCTGAAAATCTCTGCCTTAACAGCGAGTAACAGATTCGTGTGAATTTGAGGTACTGTTAGATCACATGACCACAAAAGTCCAAGCAGCCTCTACAAGTGGAGTTCAGTTCCTCAGGAAAACAACTGGGCTGGTAAATACCACGAAACTCTTGTGAATATAGTTGCATTATTAACCATAGTAATACCATCAGTCTGGTATTAAAACACGCTCTAAACAACTTTCTTTGGCAGAAATACTTTTCTCCGTCTGCTATTACATGTGATTTTCCTTCATAATGCTGCAATCACTAAGACAAACTGTACCCTAACAGCAGATGTACATCTTAATGCCACTTCAAATTGCCGCCTCAGAGTCCATCTGCACTTAATGAGTGAAGCACAGTTGTAACAGACTTTGATTTCTCTGCTCATCTGAGACTGGAATAAGTGATTATTTTTCATTATGTACCACCGACACTTTCAGGCTGCTGAGCCCAAGAAGGCGACCCCGGCCCCGCCTGCAGCAGCGGAGGCAGCTCAGGCAGCTAAAGCCAAAGAGGAACCCAAAGCCGCGGCCAAGACAGCGGAGGCAGCCGTAGACAAAGCGGCTTCGGTGGCCTCCCCGGCCGGAGACGATGCACCGAATGTGCCCAGAAAACTGGAGAAGAGGAACTCCATCCACCTGTTCTTTAAAAATCTGGTAAGACGAATGTCGGTTTTCACCGAGACGTTGTTTGTTTACTGCAACTCTGAAGCCACAATGTGACCTATGCACAATATACCTCTATTTCATGGTACATGCCTATTGACATATCCTTTGAATGGCCATATACGGCAATATATCTGCATGTTACATCCAGCAGATGGCAGCAGCCACTTCTAGAGGTGGAGGCCTCACTACACTGAAAACCAGGTCATGTTAAACAGCACATTTATGGGCCTTTTGTAATACACTTACAGTCACTTACAGTTGACATGTGTCACTTTGTCCTCAGTGTAACCCAATTCAGGGCCTGGATTCAATGTAACTTAATTAAATAATACTCGTGAAAAAAAAAAAAAAAGAGGTACTTTCCTCATGTTAGATTTTGTTCGCCGTGACTAGAAAACCAATTAAAGCTTTCGAACCAATTTAAAAGAGTTACTTCAAATCTGTCACGAATGACATGGTTCTTTGAAGAAGAGAGTGGTACAGTAGGTGCTGCAACACACAAAGCATTCACCATTTCCTCCCTTTTAAACTGCAGGGTCAGAAACGCCACTCTACAGATGCCGGGGTGCAGACAGAGCCGATGACTGTTGCTCCAGCAGCTGAGAAAGGCAAATGAAAACCACAACCAAACCCTTAAGTTTTCCCTGTACAGACTCCCTCTCTCTCTTCCTGGCTCTCACTCAGTCTGTATTCCCTTCTCTCTCATCGCCCCTGAAGTAATTTAACTACATTTCTTTGTTTTGTTACTGTTTATAAGTTGCAATAGGAGAGGAAAGGTTATTGGAAGGATAATGGAAAGTGAATGAGAAAGAGTAGAAAGTAAGCAGGTGGTCAGTGGCGATTTGAAATGGTCTGCTTGATGGCAAAGGTTGTTGATAAATATATATATATATATATATATTTTTTTTTTTTTTTGACATTTAAATGTCTTGACATATAAGTATAGCAAAAAAATGGACTTCTCTCTGTTTTGCAATCTAACATAACTGGGCCATGCTTTGCATTTAGCAATTAATTTATCTTAAATAAATGTCATATAGGTTCTATTTTTTACAGTTCACACCAGAAAATTCATGCAGTTGGAGGTCAATATGAAAACGTAAATGACACAGTTTCTATAGCAGATTGCACTAACAGATATTTTAACTCTATGTAAGCTACATGTAGACTAAAGCACAGACATACATACCATAAGACTAATGTATTGGGCCATAGGGGGAAACCACAATCTTTACTGTTCTTTGGGGAACTGATTGTAAATATTTACGTTAAGAAATGCAGAATGGTGTCCAATGTGTCCTTGCGGTACGTTTTGGTTTTTTTTTTGGTCGCAGTCGTCACGAATCACGACCGGTTAGCTTTTAATGTGACTGCAGCACTTTGTGTCATCAAGTCGTTTAACCGAAGTCTCACGGTGTTAGTCATTTTGTGTTTGGCATACGTGCAATTAATATTATGCTTCTGTTTGCCTCCATGTGTATGCGTGTATGTGTAGCTTCAGCCATCTTGAAGACAATAAATAAGTTCACCTTTTGTCTGTTGTTCATCACTGTAAACTAAAGAATCTTTGTCGAGAATAACAGGGTGTTGCAACCAGTAAAAAAAAAGAAAGAAAACATGTGACTCAACACGTTTGGCAAAATATAAAATGTCAAATTCTTATACTACTGACATGCCACAAGTTAAAGCCCTAAACTTGTTGGCTGAGGTGTGGCATGTGAGTCACACTTTCCCATGTTGGGCGTAGAGGCAAATACTGTAATCCTTACTCGTCTCTAAATGTAATCGTTCTGCCGACAGACAAGTGACAGTTATCTGACAGACGTGGAATAAAAAGAAAACAGACGGAAGTTCTGGACATCACCGTGACAGACAGACAGACGGCTCCTGTATATTCCTGCTGGATCAACACGGTGTCACGGCAAAGCGTGAAATAGACACGCCGATCCGCTGCAGCAAAAACGTGAGATGGCCACGCTTTGGGCTGTCTAGGCGTGACAGTGACATGTTTTGTGAAATGTTATGTGATGTGGGATCATGTGACCGATGTCCCGCAACAGAGGTTTTGAGACCAAGTGCAAGGGACACTTTTCGACGATATTAAAATGCGGGACAATGAGGTTCGAATCCAGGAGGTGACGTTCTTTGCTAAAAGTTGAATTTTCCTGTAAATCACATGTAGGTTTAATTTTTGTCCTCTACAGAAAAGCGTCAAATTTTTACACCTAGACAGGCCAAAGCGTGGCAATCTTACGTTTTTGCTGTAGCGGACCGGCGTGTCTATTTCACGTTTTGCCGCCATACTGGTATTGGCTGAGTCAGTCAGACACACCTCACAGATAAAAAGATGTAAAACAAGATCTAAGGAATTAGATATTTCAGGTAAAATAAGACCCTTAAATCTCCCTTTATGTTTATGATGTAGTTTGTATGATTGATGGCACCGTGCGCAGTCTTCGGAGGGATGTGTTTTAGATAGAAATGTCTCAGACTCACTATTCACCCGCCATTAAGTGATGAGTCGCAGCCCCCTGAAGGCATAACTCACACTGCTCCTTTGTTATCAATGAGACGCACTCTTCCTGTATTACTCTCCGTAATAGGTGGGATCATTTCAACTTGTGCATCAAAGTAATTGCCGTGGCAGTGAGGGAGAAGAAGACTGCGAGGCAGCGCTCTCACAGGTTTAAGACATGTGTTCCATTGTCTCTGCCTTCCCCCCTGAGGATTGCTTCAATTAAGATGCAGTGTGACGTTTTTTTTTTTGTTTTGTTTTTGCCAACAGTTTTCGCTTACGTGTGAAGAGCTCATCTTCCCTACCGAACAAAGTGTAGTGCTGATGGAAGAAGCGGGATGGAGGTTTCTGACTAAGTTTTAATGAGACGGGGAGCGGAGAAATTGCGAAACTTTTGACACGCCTGTCCGATACTACAAAAATTAATTGGGATAGTGTATGAACAAAACGCACTTACTCGTTATTTTTTACTAAAAGTCATGACAAACATTGCTTTATATTACATCATACAACAAGTGGTTCCGACCCAGCGACCTGATTGGTCGACTGTGCATTTGGAACGTGCTCAAATCACCATGACAACACACCCTGCTCATCACTAGTAAATATCACTCCGTCTTCTCAATGAGAATATATGATTGTAAAAGAGTTTTTTACTTTTCATATGCCTGTTAAATGTGAGCAATTACAACAAATCAGGTCTTTGTTTGTGCTTTGTTGCTCCGAGCAACCGTACCGTGACACTAGCGGCGGCCAGCTTGACCGGGTTTTAATACACGACAGCTAACTTGATCTCAGCCCTGTGAGCGGGTGACACGGCGCTACGATCTTAAAAATACATGGCAGATATCTTACTTACAACCAGATGAAGCTAGCTAAGCAGTTCTGTGTTTCTGTGTGCTGCATTTATTCAGTTTGAGAAACGATCTCCAGAAAGCAATAAAAACCGACTGGATCTCGTCTCTGTTGCTAGGGTCGTTGCTAAGGGGTGGCCTACTTGCTGGAGTTGTAAACATTGCGCAGATTACATAACAGCCTATTGATGTGACTGACTGTTTCCATTTCATAGTCAAACCCGCTGTGTATCGCCATGGAGACGGAGATCGATCGGCTGGTAGCTTGTCGTGTAATCGCAATATTACATTTTGGCGCCTCGGTCATGACCGCATCGCTGCTGTGCCAATAACGACGTTAAAACACAACCTCCCGTGTGATATTGCTTGAATAAAAAAAAAAAAGAAAAAAGAAAACGTAACAGAGGCCACACTGAACCTCGCCGCCGGTTTTACTTTCTTTACGCTTATTCAGAAATATACTCAGCCTGTTATGCACCGAGGTGTCTTGGCAACAAGCAGTGCGGATGACTATACCAGCTGCATGTCTACACATGCAGTGTGCGCGACTGAGAGCTTTTATAGTGAGGGCTTTTCTCCGCAACTATGAAAGCAATCAAATTTCACGAGGGCGGGCCGATCCTACACCCGCCCTCCCCCCCCCCCCCTTTTTTTTTTTTTTTTTTTTTTTTTTTTTTTTTTTTTTTAAATTTTGCACAATCACAGACATTCTTACCAATATAGAGACACTTATGAGTATGGATTCAACAATGCAAAGACTGTACAGGCTGCACCCGATCTGCCCGGCCACCGTGCTGCTGCAGTTCATCCCAGGACAATGCATGCGACTGTGTGAATGCAGCGAGCTCAGAGGGGGTGAAACAAGGGAACAGTGGGCAGGGAGGCCTAACAGGAGGCCTGCTGTCAGCACTAATGTGCATCACGGCGGTGCTCGCTAGTAACAGGTCTGGTTCTGTAGGGATTGGGGAGGCGGGGGGAGGAGGGGGGGGGGGGAAGTGAAGCAACGGGAAGACGGTCGGGCGCAGATTGCGATCTGATAACAAACTTGATCTCGTCTTTAGGAGGACAGTCTCCTTGACTTTAAACAAAGGTGAAACAGCAGGGCCTGCAGGCACAGCCTGTGTGGTGTGTGTGTGCATGTGTGGTGTGTATGTGTGTGTGTGTGTGTGTGTGTGTGTGTGTGTGTGTGTGTGTGTGCGTGTGTGCGTGTTTGCGTAGGGGAGGTATTCTAATGCAGATGCACGTCTTTTCAGGCCAATGTTGCAGAAGCCGTCTGCAGTTGGATGCAGTCCGTCACATGACCGAAGCTATTTCAAAGTGCTGAAACATGACATCGTACTCGACGATAAAACAAAAAAAATCTGTTATTTGATCACAACAATGCATTCGGCAAAAAAGTATTTGAGCTTCGAACACGGCAAAAATATTTTCACATATTAAGATATTTCCATATCAATTCAACTCTGTACAATTTTGGGATTACTTTAAAAAAAAAAAAAACGAGGCTCAAAAACAACATCAAGAACGTGCATGAAATCCAAAATTTCAGCTAGAATACCTACGTTTCAGGTTAGGATACAGGAGTGATTTATATCGTTGGACTGGTTTCGTTTCGCACGTGTGGAGAGATAATCTGTCATAATCTACTATTTTCAAAGAAGAGATATTTATATCTGGGCACCCGTGTGCTTTACGTTTGACAGGAGGTCAAGGCGACGAGCGTCATTATTTACTCGTTTCTTCCGGTTTTAATGGGAGAAAAAACATCAGGGGAAACAGTATTACGGGATTAATCAAATCTCTGTTCAATTCAAGATATATATATTTGTCATCAGGAGTATATAACGGCTTAGTAACTGTTAAATCTTTAGAGCGGGATTACATGCTCATTATATTACTACGTTGCTTTTGTATTCGCTGATTAATGAGGAACGAATGCCGCAGTCTGTTCGCAGTCATGTCCTTTGTGTCTTTTGTTTTCCGTATGTAACTGTCCATTTATGTACTTTATTGAGAGGTCACAGAGGAACAAAGAACCCCCCCCCCCCCCCAAAAAAAAGAGTCTGAACCTCCCAAGAGGTCGTAAAGACAGCGGGACACAAACAGTAGAATAAAGAGACGTAATTCCTCCGCAGGAAAACAAGAGGAAATCATTCAAACTTGAGAATTTGCATTGAGGAAATTCTTCTAGTGACCAATCAGATTTGTTGTCCCGACGTTCCACAACACAACAGCTGGTGGCGTTGAATAAACATTACCGGGGCCCCCCGGGGCCCCCCGGGGTTCGGGCTCGGTTGAGAAAAGGAGCTTTATCGCGACACCAGTGATTATGAAAGAAGCCAGGCTGTGAAGCTGCTCCCGACACATCAAGACAATAAAACAAGCCAGTCGCTCACCCAGTTCCTGTCGGGGTTTCTGTCCAATGAACACACGATAGTTCATTCAAGCGTTCGGTCTTTTCAAAAAAAAGAGAAAAACTCGCACGCTACTGCATGCAAAGTGTATTTTTTGTGTTTTTTTTTTTTTTTTTGCAAAGAGATATTTGCAGGATTATTTGCATAATGTCAACAGCAGCAGCAAAGTTAATGACATCAGCTGAAAGCAAACAATGTTTGCCCACTTGTTGCTGTCATCGCCACTGCAGAGCATGAATACTAATGAAATAACTGCGATAAATACAAACAAATTTTTAAAACCCCAGCTGAAGACATATTTGAACACAAACCACCTCCAGATAAAGAGCAGAGTTTTTTTTTTTTTTTGTCTTTCTTTCTTTTAAATGATAGATTAAAATATCTCTGGGCCATTTGATCATCCTGAGGGATGATACCGTCGCTCCAGATTGACAGCCCTTCGTGGAGCCTTTGTGGCCACTGAACAATAGGAAATGAGCGGGAGGGCCTCGATGTGTCACATGTGGTGCCTTTGATTAACATGCTAGACTTGTTTGTGGAACAGGAAGTTGGGGTGTGAGACAAAAAAATAAAATACACATAACTCTGAAACATAAGAGTTGCCAGGACGGAGGGGCAGACTTTTTTTTTTGTTGGTCATTTAGGGGGCAAGTCATCGAAATGTACTAATGCCAAACAAAAATTGTCATTTGGTGCTACTATGTGAATCCTCTGCACTGAAATGCAAACAATTAACGACTTTTCATTCGGACGGGACGCTCACGCCTGAAAAACCTGCAGATCCACTTTGCGAAGGTTCAACCTGCTCGGTTACAACCAAGGGGCTGGAAAAACAAACTTTTTGATAAGTAGAGGCGAAACAGTGTGTGTAGGGGTGGGTGGGGGGTGTTGGGGGGTGTTGGGGGTGGGTGGTGAAGGCCACAAGCCTGGCTGAATGTGAGAAACTGATTTGGAGAACATGGAGTCTCCTAGTCTTTGTTCACTGTTCTCTGGGAGTGGTTAATGATAAAAGTTTTGTATTTCCTCCTTCTTAAAGGGGGGTGGGTGGTGCAATAATGAGCGTATACACTGGGAGTCCACTAAATATCTTCATTGATTTGCATGTGTAGCTTTAAATTGCTTTTGGGTGGGGGGTGGGGGTGGGTAAAAGGTGGAGGAGGGGCTGTTTTTTTTGATGGTTTTAACTGTGGAGGGTGGAGGGTGGAGGGAGGAGGAGGAGGGGGGCTACTGTAGGTGATGGTCATTATCTCACAAACATCTCACAGGTCATTAACTGTGTTACAGCTTTAACATTATGAGACTTTTCTTTTCTAAAACAACAACAACAACAACAACAACAAAAAGAGCCCCCCCTCCCCTCCAAGATCAAACACACACGTTTACATCCACAACCGTGCTCGTTGTATTTAAAGGGCCGATGACTGGAATTGGATGTGAAATTGTCCTGCTTTATGTTGTTGTTTTTTTTTTTTTTTACGTCGTGAAATAAATAGGAGGAACCTGACATTTTCTCATGACTCAACCAACCGACCTTCTTCTGCAAAAAAAAAAAAAAAAACAACACACAAAAAAAAAACCTCATGTAACTGTGAAAATGTGCACACCCCTCCCCCACCCCTCCACATGGTAGCTGGTGCGTGACGTGAAACGTGGAAGACACTTTTCTTTTCTTTTTGTTTTGTTTTTTTTCTCGTTTGGTCGTTGGTGGTAAATCCAATGCAAAGTCACTTCACGCATCAAACGGTTGTTTTGTGTCGCCTCCCGGTCAACGTTACCTCGCGCTGTGACCGTTTCAAGCAACTTTTAGTCGCATTTATCGACAAAAAAATAAATAAATAAAACAACATAATAACAGACTTCAACCGTACACTAATAGTACACTGCAACCTTGGTGATTTAAAATAGAAAGTAGACCCTAAAAGAAAGTCCTCCCCCCCCCCCTCCTCCCTTCCTTCCTTCCCCACCCACGTGACCGTTATTAAATTAAAGACGGCCTCACCTGTGTAAACGCACAGGTAAGAATACATATATATTAACGCGATAAAACAAACACCTTTATTATTGTTGTTGTTTTTTTCTTTCCCATCAGTTAAAGAACCCCCCCCCCCCCCCCCCTCGTTTCTGTTAGTCGGGATCACGTGACTGCCCTATGGGTTTTTTTTTTTGGGGGGGGGGGGGGAGTTTTTTTTCTGTGTGTGTGTGTGTGGGGAGATGGAAGCGCGTGCACGCCTCTCTCTCTCTCTCTCTCTTACTCACTCGCTCGCTCGCTCTTCCCTTTACGACTCGTTGGAGAAGTTGCGCGCGCGTCCTTCAGAGCTCAACAGCTGCACGGTGAGGACTCCGCCAAGTCGAACAAATATGATCCAAACAATCGAGTAGGTGAGTTTGTCCGAGCAAAAGCGCGAGGAGGAGGTAGGAGGGAGGGAGGAGAGGGAGGAGGGAGGAAGGAGGGAGGGAGGGAGGAGGAGAAGGGGCTTGCGACGGCGTGTGAACCGGAGGAGCAACTCGCTCGCCAAAAAACGAGCCCGGAGAAAAGCTCAACTGATTTCCAGCTCGCTCGCGTTTTATCATTAATCCGGAAACTCTTTCGGAGTTGGTAGGTAAAAGTTTTTATTTATTTATTTATTTATTATTATTATTTTTTTTTTAGGGGGTTGAAGTTCGAAGACGACGCAAAAAAAAAAACAAAAAAAAAAACCGGCGTCGGTTGTTTTGTTATTTGTTTTTTTTTTTGTGGTGTTAATTTTTTTTTTTTTTTTTTTTTTTTTGTAATGTTTGTTTGTTTGCAAACGTTAAGAAGTCGTTGGGACGAGTTCGGTGTTTTAAAAGCAACTCGGCGTCGTTAGCTTTTTTTTTTTTTTTGCTCGCTTGTTGTTACTTCCTCCGGGTTAAACTTTTTGAAACGTAAAGTAACAACACACGTTTAAACGTTTTGTTTTTGTTTGCAGCGGTTTTGTTGTCACGAAAAATAACGTCGGTCGTCGTCGTTTGTACTTTTTTTTTTTTTTTTAAATTGAACTCACGCTGCTTTTTAAAACAAACAAAAAAATAAATAAATAAATTCAGCTTCTGTAAGCTTCCCAATCAGTTAACTGATATCGATCTGTATGACTTTAAAAAAAAAAAAAAAAAAAAAAAGCAGCAGCGAAGTAACGAATTCCTCGTGCTCGTGCTTACAATGCACGTATAGAAATGTAATAGCCGATCAATTAACTTTATTGAAAGTTACGTGTTTAGTGTTACTTCGGGCATTTCCCCCCCCCCAACCCCCCCCCCCAGTAATTAATGGTCTTAACGAGAGCTGCTGTGCTGGCTTGAATAACAAGGTGGCTTGACGTTTAAACGCTGCCTCGCACAAAGCATGCGTGTACTCACAAATCACAGGCTCATTAACGCTCCGCCGAGTCGCCTGTGCTCACCTGGATCGAGGCCAAAAGTACCAACAAACTACAATTGCTAATAATCAATAGTAAATTATGCACCAGGGTTAGGAGGTTATGTCGCAAATATATTATGTAATTGGACATAATTGGCTGTTTGGGATCACCCCCCCCCCCTCCCCCACTCATCAACCCCGTTGTTCAGCTGCCATGTTATATTATTATGGCTTTAGGTTGCATTTATATATATATATATATATATATATATATATATACAGATGCTAACAGCTGGCCTTTGAACTTGTGAACCCAGTTACTGCACTCTGGAGCCAATCAAAGTATTTGATGAGATTTTAACTTCTTTTTTTTTGTTTTTTTGGTTCATTAAACATGGTGGAAGTAACTGCGACGACAAAGCCACTCAAGAGGTTGTCCCGTTGATCAGAAAACAAAAGATTGAACGCCAGGAGCCGTTAACGTGTGGGATAGGAAGACTTCTTAAAAAGTTTTTTTTTTTTTTTTTTTTGGGGGGGTGGGGGGGGGGGGGGCTGCTGTTTCGTGTTTTTAAATGCCGATCAAGGCAAGTCCATAAATGTCATTTTAAGACTGAATTTTGGACGTGATTAGGAAAAGAAAGAAGAAAAAAAGGCCGCAAAGCGAAGAAGATTTACGTCGCTCAGAAAACGTCCTGAAATGTCACAATAGTGGCGTAATGTCTTCGTTGAACTTCAGCCAGCAGTCACAAATGTCAAATTAGTTTTCAAGAACAATCTGTTTTAATAACAAAACACGTTTTAATCTTAACTGGAATGACATAATGAACCTATGCTGTATTTTTATTATCACAGTGAAGTTAGGCTGATTTTAAACAAACCGAAATCTCTCATTGAGTCCTCAACTATATATACGTAGATATATATATATATACACTTAAAAGTAGGATAAAGCAGAAAGGAAAAGGTTGTTTTATCAGTTGTCTGCACGTAGAGGAAATGAGTTGTCTGTAGTTGATTGCAAAAAAAAAAAAAAAAAAAAAAGAAGCTCCATTTCCTGTTTCAGTATAAGGAAAGACAATTCTTTCTGTTGTGTAATTTAATCTATTCATATGAAGTTTGGTGTCTCGACTGTCTGGCTTTTGGTATTAAAGTCACTGTTCCCGTCTTTTCCAGGTTCCCTAATAATCTGGACAGTGAGAGGACGAAAAAAAAACAACCAAAAATGCTGACTCATTTGTTGCTGCCGTTCGCGGACGGAGTCGCCGAAGATGTTCTTCCCAGTAACGGCGCGAGCGTCCCGCGGCCCGGCGTGAGCGTCCCGCGGCCCGGCTCGAGCGTGACGCCGCAGGGCACCCGCTCGCCGAAGGCGGCGTCGCAGTCTGCGGGAGGCGTCCCGCTGGCGTGCATGTTCTGCGACCAGACGTTCGCTCACCAGGACGAGCTGGGCCCCCACGTGCTGACGCAGCACCCCACCACGTTCTTCGAGCCCGCCGTGCTTCGGGTCGAAGCGGAGTTCAGGATCCCGGGGGAGAGGCCGCGACCCAAACCCGGCGACCTCCCCGCGGCGGCGGCGGAGGAGGAGGAGGAGGAGGTCCGCAGCTGCATCGTGTGCGGCCACGTCTCGCAGGACGCCGGCGAGCTGGAGAGCCACACGAGGAAGCACAAGGACTACTTCACGTACTGCTGCGCCGTTTGCGGGCGGCGCTTCAGGGAGCCGTGGTTCCTCAAGAACCACATGAAGATGCACGTGAAGCCGGGAGCGAAGGGCAAGGCCCAGCAGGACCTGGAGACGCCGGCCACGGTCAATGGCGCCGTCCAGGAGGCGGCCTCGGAGCCGGTCGTCACGGTTTACAAAATGTGCATGGTCTGCGGATTTTTCTTCCCCGACTACGACGCGTTGGTGGAGCACAGCAGAGTGCACAACCGAGAGGCGGAGCCCGGCAGAGACCGAGACGGAGACGGGGACAAGGACGAGGCGGATGGCGACAGCGGCCACCTCGCCACACAGGAAGCGTTTCTTCACGGCCTGAACCTCGAGCGCCGCTCGTCAGGAAGCGGTTTGCGAAACGCGCGGTCGTCGAAATGGATTCCTCAGCTCGACCCGTTCAACACGTACCAGGCCTGGCAACTCGCCACGAAGGGGAAAGTGGCGGTGGGTCCCAATAACATCAAAGACATCGGCCTGGAGGTCAGCACGGACAACGAAGACTGCGGCTCGGACAAGGAGGAGTTGACTCAGATTTGGTCCGAGGCCCACGGAGACAAAACGCCGAAAGAGGGACCCGGGCGAGAGGTCCGGTCTCAGCAGCAGGCTGCTGAAGAACGGCCGGAGCGCCAGCGAAGGTCCCTGATGCAAAAGCACAAGGACAAAGAGAGGCCGACCACCTGCGAGGAATGTCAGAGGACCTTCAGGACCTACCACCAGCTCGTTCTCCACTCCAGAGTCCACAAGCGGGAGCGGGGCGGGGAAGAAAGTCCAACTCTCTCTGTGGACGGGAAGCTGTCCAGAACGGGCTCGGTGGACCAGGCGGAGGACGGGTCCGAGGAGGGCTTTGAGGAAAACATGGGTTCAGGTGAGTTTGACTCGTGCTGTCTCTCCACTGGTTTCATACGAAGAACGCTGCTAACAAGTGCGCCCTCTGCTGGTGGGAGGGGTGATAACACCGTGTGTGTGTGTTGTTTTTTTTCTGTCCTCCTTTCTGTGTTGAATTCACTGAAATATTTGCTTCCACTTTTCAAAGGTGAGGACGGTTTTGATCGAGCGAAACTCCGATCAAAAGAATGCAGTTACTGCGGCAAGTCGTTCAGATCCAGCTACTACCTCACGGTTCACCTGAGGACCCACACGGGTAACTCCGCCTTCACCTCCACTGATTATTTTATAAATACGAGACTTATAAAATGATGTCGAATTGTTCGCGGCAGATTTCGAACCGCGACTTTGTGTTTTAAACGTATATACCTTTCAGGTGAGAAACCGTTCAAGTGCGCTTACTGCGACTACGCCGCGGCCCAGAAGACTTCGCTGAAGTATCACCTGGATCGGCGTCACAAGGACAAACCTTACATGGACATCCCCAGCCGACCGGCGCCGTCGCTGCCGTCCCCGAGCGACCCAAAACACGGGAACGACGGCGAAAACCCGGCCTCGAGCAGATCCAAGCTCTGGGTCCCCGGAGTCCGGTCGGAGGACCGACTCGACGGCAACAAACTCGGCAAACCGCTCGCCCAGGTGAAGGCCGAGTACGAGAAATTAACCGCCGATTCGGCGTACTCCCCGACCGACGACGTGCTCATAAAGTACCCCGTACCCGTTAACCCGGGCAGGGGGACGGGGGAGATAAAAGACGAGGACTCGGAGGCCCCGTTAAACCTGTCCTTAAAAGTGTCCCTCTCCATCCCCGCCGGCGCAGAGCCCAGAAACGCATTAATTCAAATCGCCTGTTCGTCCTGTGCGTATAAAACCATTTACCCGGAGGTTCTGACGATGCACAAGAAGCTGACTCACAAAGAGAAGTCCGACGGCACCAAAAGGAACAGGTCGTCCGGAGGCGGCGTGAGACACGGGCGCTTTACGGGCTGCCCCCCGGCGCTCGAAGGGAAAGACGTCGCGCCGCTCGTCCCGACCGACAGGCGCTACCCTCGTCGGACCAAGTCTCCGCCCCCCCAGCCGGACAAACCTCAAGAAAAGACGCCCGCGAATCCGAATCCGAATCCTCCCGCTGCCAAACCCTCGCCGGTCCACGCGGCCGCGCACGACGTCGTCCAGGAGGCCCAGCGGTCGCATCCCGCTCAGGAACCCTCCAGGTATCCGGAGATGATGAGGAAACCCAACGCGGCCAGCAAGTACGTCATGGACCGTCCGGCGCCCCCGGACCGTCCGGACCGTCCGGCCCCCCCGGACCGTCCGGCGCCCCTGGACCGAGTGGGCATCGGCGAGAGGAGTTACCCGGCGATGAGCGGGGCCCTCTGGCACTCGGACGCCGCCAGGCTGTGCCTGTCGAGCCGATTCGGGAGCCTCCCCCAGATGGATTTCGGAGGACCGTCCAGCAAGAGATTGAAGTACTCGGCACCTCCGAGCAGGGAGGCCGACCCCGGCGAGAAGTCCGGCTTCAGGGGACCGGCGGGGGACGGGTCCAATTGGCTGCTCGCGGCCGGGAGAAGCGCGAAAGCGGCACCGCAGGGCTCGGGTCCGTCCGCCGCTCCCGAGGCTCTCGGCGCCGCGAAGAGCACGCCGTCGCCCCTCGGAGGAGGTTTGAACACCGACTGGAGCATGATGAACCTCCTGCGCTCCTACACGCCCAGCGACCTGGCGGTGCTCTACCACGGCGCTCCGGGAAACCCCGGTCACGGAGGCCTGGCCAACCCAAGAGCAGGTACGTAGCAACGCGTCCCGAAAAACAAAACAAAAAATCATCACCACCAAAATAGCAACCGCTGAAAGCAGCTGATAAATTTGTCTCCATGTTTTTTTTAGTTTTTTTTTTACATCTGCGTTATCGCGGCAGGTTTGCAGAGTTAATGTTAAAGGTTTCTTCTCAGGGGGCAGAACTGTGCTGTACCAACACTTACCCAGTCTACCCAACCTGCAGAGGAGAGACCCCTCATTCCCAAATCTACGCTACGGGACCACTGACAAAACTACCTAAAGTAAAAAAAAAAAAAAAAAAAAAAAAAAAAAAGCACCGAGGTAAACCGCTGACAAAAAAATATTTTTTTAAATACACACAGCAGGGTAAATAAAGAATAAAATGTGCCTTGCATTTGATCTACATTTAAAAATCTATTTTTTTCTCCCCCTCCTCCTCCTCTTTCTAGATTTAAACCGTGCTGCTACCTTATTTTGGAGAACTTCTCGGAAAACTTGTTTAAATGTTTGACTTCAATAAGAGAGATGGTTTGCGCTCAAAGTGTGTCGATGCTCCCCTTAATTTAAGATGGTTTTTTTTGTTGGTTTTTTTTTCAGTGGAAGAAAATTTTGCGTTGCACAGACATTTCAGGGCTCAAGATTTCAGTGTACTTTAGTTGTTGTTATTTTTTTTTTATATATATATATATATATATATAGAAAAGTGCAGATCATCTCTCTTTGGAAATATTTTGTGCACTGGTGTTTCTTGTTTTCACTCCAAACTGTTGCTTCGCCCACATCGGACCCACACTAATGTTCAGTTATCTGTCAGTGACGTAACAGTTAAAAAAAAAAAGAAGAAGCTATGTGTGTGGGGGGGGGGGGGGGGTGGCAGAGACGTAAAATATATCTGTAAACTTTCAGTACATGAAAATGAAGCTAAAACCTAAGAGAATTTAGTGTGGAGATGATAAAAAAAATAAAAAAAAAAGATTGCTGCTCCGTTCACTTCCTATTGATGTCCAGGCAGTAATTACGCACTATTCTGTTTTTTTTGTTTTTGTTTTTTTTTTTCCTCTCCAAAGCACTGGACGGTGGGGAGTTTCTGTAAAATAGACTTGATGGCTTCGGCCCAGTAGTTTACAAACGGGCCACAGCAACGATTCCTTTCTGTGCGTGTTGGAAAAGTGTTCTACCTCATGTTGTGCTCTAGACACTTATGTTTTTTTTGTTTTGTTTTGTTTTGTTTTTTGTAAAGCTGCTGAAGCTATCATGTCAACTGAGCCTGCAGAACCTCGTTGACCGAACAAGAGACGGATGGTTGTTGTTGTTGTTGTTGTTGTTTTTTTTAGGGGGAGTCGGAGTAGTAGATGGACGCGTCTTTGTCTAAACGCCACGGAATATAAAACTCATCTGGTGACGCAGAACTTACCACTACTGATTAAATGTAATACTTTTTTTTTTTTTTTTTTTGGGTTGCTGATTTATTCGACGTACTTTACAAGCCCATTTTTTTTATTATTATTGTTATTATTATTATTATTATTATTATTATTATTATTATTATTTCTGTAAAACACAGAACTTTTTTTTTTTTTTTTTTGCCCGTCATCTGCTTTAACGTTGCCTCAAATCCATCAGCTGTAAAACAAACTTTCACGCAGTTGTTGTCGGTGTGTGAACTGGTGCTGCTGTATCATTTAGTCCCCGTTCACCAGTTTAGTTGTTTGTTGTTTGTTTTTTTTTTACCACGCAGAGTCTTGAAAGCGTTATTTTTTGGTCATCGAGCGGCCTTTTTTTTTTTTTTTTTTTTTTTTTTTTAGACCGCAGTTGGTAAAAATACATAAGCAGCTATGTTGATGAATGGCTCCCATAACTGTACACTGTGAAACATAAGAGTCTCAGGTTAACGGATATTTACATGCTGTGTTAGTCTGTTGGGGTTTTTTTTTTTTTTTTTTTTTTTGCCACTTTGAAAAGCCTGAGTTAAGTTATTTCTGGTGTTTTTTTTTCCTTTATTTTTTATTTTTTTTGGTATTCACTTTACATGTAAAACTTCTGTTTAAACAAAAAAAGACAAAAAAAAAATTTAAGTATTGTTTTCAGATTTGTATGACACATTTCAATAATAAAGTGAGGCGATGAACTCCGTCAGCGTTGGTGTCGTGGACTCTAATTTTGGACTCTTATGATCTGCAGGTCACAGTTTGTAGCTGGTAAACTTTTTTAAGAAGATCCAAAGCTTCTACTGACGCGGCTGCTTGTCAACACAAATATCTTGTTCCTTTTATATGTTGAGTTATTTAAAGAATAAATACCAGAGCAAAATAGTTTAAATAAAAGAATAATTGAAACTGGCGCATATCCCGAATTTCGATGTTTACATTCCACCAAATTAATAAACAGCATATTTAAGTTGCAGTTTGGGACTTTGTGGATTAGAGATGTAATTTGGTGAAAAATTTGAAGTTGTACAGAGCTCTTATAAAAAAAAAAAAAACCCTGCAAACTAGTTGTTGGAAGACATGATTGGTTATTATTAGTATTTCTAGTTAAAGGCTGGTGTATTTGGGCAGTTTAATGAGTCAGAAAGATGGGTTTTTTTTGTTTTTGTTTTCCTCATAAACGGTGAATGACGTTTAGTTTGAGACGTATTTAGGATGCATTTAGTCCACGTTAAGTCTGAGGGGATTCGGGGAGAATCCTTTCCGCCGAGTCTCGCCACACTTTCAAACCGTATCGTCAACGTGCCGAAGACGGATAGCGGTTCAAAGTCGTACCCGACGTTTGTGTATTTATTTTTAATTTTTTTTTTTCTTTAACTTGCTCTGAGGGGGTCTCGCTCCCCGCTACGACATCTCTACTTGCAGACTTGCCTCTGGATCTGAAAAGCAAAAGCTAAGATACAAAAAACAAAAAGGAATTCGGCGCTAATCTGTTTTACATACTCGCATCCGCCCTTCCAGTTCCATTTATATCATCAGTGGACTTTAATATCTTTAACGTAATTATCGTTTCTGACAAGAAACATTACGGGCTGCGTGTATCGGCGTCACTTTTACATTGAAGCCGAACTGAAAGGCAGAAAACATGTTCTAACGGTGTTTATTTGATGTTATAAAAAAAAGAAAAAGAGAGTATTCGATGCATGTTCCTGTTTTCCTTCAATGACCGAGACGGTCCACTAGAGAGCAGCGTTGACAAAGTCAAGATTACAGCCTTGCAGGTTGGTGCTTTCAGAGCTTTGTTAGCGCAGTTAGCTTTCCTCAAACTACACTGTGCAGGAGCTGAGGACGAAGTTACAGTGCAAAGTACAGGAACAGACATTCAAATCCGCCGAGGTCTGCATCCGTCTGAAGAAATACCTCTCTCTGTTTGGGACGACAACAAAAAAAAAACTAAACACACAAACAGGAAATAAACAGAAACGCTCGTAGGTCTGCCTTCGCTTTTTGAAACGTACAGTAATGAATGGCGTGTGTGTGTGTGTGTGTGTGTGTGTGTGTGTGTGTGTGGCTGCCGCCCTAATTGGTTAATGTCACACAGGTGTTGCCTATCAGCTGTCAGGTTTCAAACAGAGCACAAGTGCAGCAGGATGTTATCCCCCCCCCCCCCCCTTTTGTGATTCACCGAGCATTTACGTCCTTAAAATAAAAAAAAAATAAAAAATCAAGCTTCCTGAGAGAAGTTCGGTAATAGCCCCGACGTGTGCGACGACGTCAGCGCGCCATTGTTGACCCCCCCCCCTCCTTCTCCTCCTCCTCCTCCTCCCACCTCCCATAACTATAAAAGGAGAAGACTGACAGAACCTATCAGGGCCGTGCGATCTGTAAACAACAAACTGCAAAGGGACAATCTTCAGAACACTTTCAACTTTGATTTTTTTTTTTTTTTCTGTTGTTTTGTTTCCTCCCCCCTCACTCCCCCCCCGCCCCTCCTCCAACCCTCCTCCATTTTTTTTTTTTGGTGAGTAGACCACATCTGTTTGCTGTCTGTTCCCCTGGGCCAGCACTGTGTAATCTATTGCATTAGCTCACATTAGTGCATATCGCCCATGGGCCTCGGTAATCACAAACGCAAAATGAGCATTTCACTTAGCATCACCCTCATGTTCCCTCACACACTGCGGCCAACTTGGTGCAGAGAAACGCGAGTCGGCGACGGCTTACGACATCCGTCCCCGTTGAACAACTCGATCCGATTCGTGTCCAGGACGCCGCCGGGCTTTCTTTCTTTCTCCCCCCCCCCCCCCCCCCCCCCACCCTCGTCAAAAGTGCCTTTGAACGGGCGGAGATGCACGTCGAAGTACTCCCCGTTGTTTACTTCAGGTTCTGTACGTTTACTTTGAGAAACCTTCAAAAACGCGCGCACCTGTATCTACGTTTGTATTCTTTGCCGGGACTTTAAAAAAACAACAACAACAACAACCTTCCTTTAATTACTCGGCATCGCTCGGACCTTCGCGCGGTTCAGAGGCCTTGAAATAACTCGTTTCGGCGCAGCAATGCAGAAAAAGGCTCCCCGGTGAACTTTATTTGACCGTCTTTGTTCTGCCAATTATGCACAAAGATCTAGACCGGGACGACTCGAGACAAACGCCCACGTCGCCTGTAAATTCACCGGGGAACAAAAAAAAAATCCTTCGCCGTGAACCACCTGAGGTCTTCATGGCGGCTCCTTGTGGAGCTCCTCTCGCCACGTTATGTTTTTTTTTTTTTTTTTTCTGCGATAAGGAAATAACGCCGAAGCCATTTTATGCCGCAATCCAACACACAAAAAGCATTTCGACGCCGTGCGTTGCCGTGCGTTGCCGTGCGTTGCCGTGCGTTCATCTGTTCAGCGTGTTTGCTTTTTTTTTATTTTTTTTTTTTTACAAGAGGTTGTGTTTTAAAATTTCACCCTCTTCCTCTCTGGTATCTCCTACCTCCCTCCTTCCCCTCGTCAAGTACACTTCATGTTTTCTCGTCTCCTCCCTCCCTCCCTCCCCCCCTTAAGTGCTCTCTCCTCTTATTCTCAGTCCTTTCATCACTCATAATTGTTGCCTCCAGATTGTCAACTTGCATGAATTAGCAATTGGGCCAACAAAGCGGATACTGTCAATTGTTGAATATCCTGTCAGAAATTTTGAGGCTGAAAGTCTGGCTGTGGCTGTGATTGCTCATCATCGTCACCCCGTTCCTCTGAGGAAGAGGAGCAATGTAATGGTTCCCACAAAAACAGCCCCTGGCCCGAGGAAAGGGATTTGGGTGTCTAGAGACAACAGAGGCCATATGGAGCGGGGCTGAGATAGCAAGCCACATGTACAGAATAATGGATGACGTGTCATGTTTCATGTTGCAGAGACGCCATCAAGAGACTTGGGTCGGGGAAATCAAAAGGCTCACATACAGCAAAACCGACTGTTGGACCATTTAGCATTTTTCGTTTATTTCTGTGTTGGGAGATCGCCGAACGTTGCCGTGACGAATGTGCCGCTCTATTTTCAGCGCGTGTGGTCTGCGGAGGTTATTTACGAGTAAACGACGGTGACGATGCTGGCCGGCTGTTAAAATGCCGTTGAGGGATATTTCAGCGGCATTAGAAATAAAAAAAACAAAAAAAACCACCTGTTTACTTGAAACTTAGAAATATTGTAAACAACAATGATGTGAAGAGTAAATAAAAGACGGTTTGTAGATTAGACTGTGTATAAAAAATTGGAAGCGGTCTTCAGGTTTAAAACATAAAGTCAATGTGGAGGTGCCTTAGGGTGCAGTACCACCAAGGGCCACTAGGGGCGGGCTCCAATAGGCTCCCAATCAAAAACTATCAACGTCTCTCATTAAATAGAGAAGTCAATAGTTTATTTTTTTCACAAGTCATCACGGTGTCAATAGCTCGAGTCCCTTCTGAAAATAATTCCATTATTAATTCGATATTTGGCCTTAAAGAGAGATATGTTTGGGGCTGTCTGGTTTGATTGACAGGCCTGTGGTGCAGTCATTTTGAAGGTGTAGGTGGGCGGGGAATATGTTGTCACGCTCGGATTATTCCCGGCGCCATCTTGCTATTTCGGAGCGGTTCGGAGCCGTTCGAGATCATATTTGGACGGGCATGCGGGGAGGAGCCAGCGGTGGATCTGACTCGATCTGATTGGACGGGGGTCTCGGGAGTCTACCTCTAGTGGCCCTCAGCGGTATTGCTGTTTAAGGCGCTTCCACAAATGGAATGACATTCCCTAACTCTTAAGTTAACGTACCTGCAGACTCTTTAGCCTTGTTTTAATTTCAACAAATTAAACACCGAGATGTTTGAAACCAAAAACAACAACTCGACTAATAATAAAACGAAGCGGATGCACAAAAGAGAAGAAGAAATCCACCGCTGCAAAGGAGATAAAAAAGCTCCAGTGTCCAAGCTCCACTGCCACGGGGGCACCGTATACTTAGTCCCCCCCCCCCCCCGCCCCGCCCCGCCCACCCACCCACCTCCACCCACCTCCACCCCCCCCTCTTATCTGCTCTACCTGCATGTGGAATAAGCCGAGCGCCTCATCTCTGTTTTTCTCCCGGTGTCAGAACTACACTTAAGTGCTGTTTCCGATACCCATGAGTAAGCCCCATAAAAGCTGCCCCATCGCCACAGCGTTATTGTTTCTTGCGGATGATTGATTGATGGATGAGGGCTGACACTTCAATGAAGCCATTTCCACTGGCATCTCTATCCGATGATGTGCAGCGTATATTTTCCATCCACGCCTCATTGCTCGCCTGTGTCATTCTTGGAACTTCATTTACACCATGTTCCCTGAAGGACCTTTTTTTAGCCCTCCTCCCTCCCCCACCGTCTCCCTTTTCTCCCCGGCTCCTCTTCTTTTTTTTTTTTTTTTTTATATCTCTCTCTCTCTCTCTTTTTCTATGCCATAAAATAATGCTATTTCTCCTCGACTCTGGAGGGGGGCCTGAATCATTTGCAGGGGAAATGATAAAACCAAAGGCACGGATGGGGTTATTTACAGGAAGTGCAGCACTGACAGGGTCCCACTGTTCTGCTTTTTTTTTTTTTTTTTTTTTTTTTTTTTTTTTTGTTCTCTCTTTTCTTTCACTGTCAGATGCCAAGTCCATGCTGAGACAGGGCAGGGCTTGTGATATACATTTCAAGCATGCGTTCGACCTACGCTGCAACACACACACACACACACACACACACACACACACACACACACACACACACACACACACACACACACACACACACACACACACACAATCATTTCCTGTTATCGCCGTGTGCGCGCCGCAAACGCAGACTTCCAGCTCTGCAGATTTCCACCCTCCCAAGATGTCGTCCAAAGCTACCCCCCCCCAGAAAAAAAACAAAAAAAAACAACATGTTAAAGTACATTAGCTCAATGACAGTGTGATTGAGGTGCCTTTCTATGAGACAATTGCCTGTTGTTATTTATTTATTTATTTATTTATTTTTGCTCATATGGGGAGCAGATGGTAAGCAGGCATCAGTGCGGCAGGCTTTCTGGGATGACAGCCATGAGTTTCCCCCTCAGGTGCCACTGGAGCCCCTTTAGAAGGGGAGAGTGATTGGTAGGACATGGCACCCCTAAGCAAGTGTTGTTTCTTCCACGACTTTCCCCATTTTACAGTTCTCATCAACAAGCTACAGTACAGAAATATATATATATATATATATATATGTATATATATATATATATATATATTATATATGTATGTACAGTGTCACCGAAGATATGATCGACTTTTTCGGCTTACATCTTGTATAGAAAAACAAAATAAACAAGAGAAAGTTTTCACGACGTAATTCTTATTTATTAGATCGTCTATTAGAGATAATTGTTTTGGTGCAGATTGAATAAACTATGACTGTTTCTGCTGCCCTCTGTTTAGTAACACTACACACACACACACACATAGTTTAGTGTGCGTCTAGAATAAATGCTTGTATGTCCTTCTATCATTAACGAAAATTGATATATGAACATTTTCTATGATTCTAATTCGGTATAAAGCCTCCACAGCTGGTGCATAAATACTAAAACAATATCTGCAGCACAGTAGCTGTAATCATATGTAATAATATATCTCTTGTTGCTTTACAATACATTTACAAACTGGGTTCAAGTCATTGTATATGTTTATAGTTGATACATGATTTAGGATACACTGTGAAATATCACATTAAAGACAAAGCAAGTGTACTTTTTTTTAAAATTGATTATGAATAAAACATTTTCAGTTTGACAAATAAAAACTTTATTGTTTGTTAAATCGTATTAACTTTTTTTTTATATAGGGAAAAACCTCACAGGCAGCTGTTGATAAAAGTGTTTGGAACTGCTGAACATATATACCGATCAGCCAAAACAATAAAACCAGTGAGAGGTGAGGAATTAAGTATAATAATACATCCCAGCAATAGATGCTCCCTTCACGGGGATTATAATGTTATTTTTTTCATATTTCATTTGATTGAGAGAAGTGTTGATTTACTTTAATGATCATTTTGGAGACTGTAATTTGTGGTGCTGTTAAACTGAGAAATGTTCCTGATATTTTGTCCCTCTCGTTTATCGATGAGTCGGGTTGACAAAATATTAGGAACACCTCTCAGTATAACCTATATTAGCGTTGTTATGTGTAAAGATGGAAAATAGTGGGTTTTTTCTCCATGAATTGATGGATCGATGGTAGTTTTGCTCCTTCTGTCGTGGTTTTTACCTCATAAAGTACACAAAGCTCCATGTGCCTGTTTGCAGTAAATATGCAGCTCCTCTGTTGACCTCGACTAGATTCACGTGAAGTTATTGTTGAGAATTTTTTTTTTTTTTTTTTTTTTTTTGCTTTCTTGTTTCTGTCATTTGCACTAATATAAAAAAAATAAAATCTGTTTAGCGGAAAAAAAATCAACGCCTTATCGAATGAATTACAGTCATAAATACTTGATTGTTGTTTGCGGCTCCATTACAACATGTAATGCAACGTGAATTGTTTTACACACCGCGGGTAAATGTTGAATCGGCAGGTCGTTGGATGCGATTCCTGTAACAGGAAGAGCTCAGGAGTGCCTATAGGCTACATTAACATGTTAATGTGTTATTTCTTGCCGCCACTTTTGTGTGAAAGAGCTTTTAAATGCGTCTGCCTTTCAGCACCTCCAGATCAAAAAACGCACACCGTCGGCTTCAGGGGGAAAATAAGAGGACACGGTCGAAGACATGATGCATTCACTGGCGCTCTGTGTGTGTCTGGGTGTGTGTGTACGCCCGTGTACTTGACCTTGGCCGCTGTAGGACATTTTGGTTCATCAGGAAAGATGATTGTTTCCTTTAAAAGATATTAGGAGGACTGTGTCTGAAAGGAAAGTGACATGGCTCCCTGCATCCCTGATGGTTTCCACTCCGTTTCTTTTATAGTCGCTCAATAGGTGAGGGAATAGTGTCCCGCCACAGTATTTATACATCAAGCAAGGTCTCCCTCGCCACAGAAACAAGACACGGGGCGGTGATTGGCCCCGGAGTGTAATTTCTCCAGTGTCTACATTGGCGTGTCATCCCGTATCGATAATCACCTCGGATGGAGCGCTGCTCTGGGTGGAGGGGGGTCGACCTCTGCGGCGACGAGGGTACACGAACTCTGGTCATCCGTTACCACAACTCATACTGGAGCGCTGAATATCTGCAGAGTGGGGAGGGTGGGAGCGTTGGGAGCAGGTCTCTACGGCTGCGGGCAAATCAGATTTTTTTTTCTCTCAAATCTGATCTTCAGGATCCACACTGTTATTTGAAAGTAAATAGATCAGATTAGGTGTTTCCAGACTGATCCAGGCATTGCCAACCACAGACTGTGTATAAAAGTAGACGTAGCTTCCGGGTCTCAAAAACGAGGCCGACGCAGAAGCGCCTTAAGCTGCGATACCACCGAGCGCCACCAGAGGTCGGCTCCGAGAAGCCTCCGGCTCCGTAGACTCCCATTCAACTAGTCTCGTAAAATTCTAAGACAATAAAGTTTCTCCACCAGTTATCTCGGTGTTGTTAGCTAAAGTCACTCCTTCCTTTTAGTTTCATGGCGGTTACAGCTATCGGTGGGCGGGACGTAGTATCATCAGATTTCAAATCAGATCGAGGCAGATCCACCGCTGGTTGTCCGGACTGAGACGCGTCTGTAGAAATCTAATCGGAATTTCAAACCAACCTCCAAATGTGGTTTGGATCTGGACTGCAAAACTATAGTTTTTGCTTTGTTTTTTTTCTTTTGCTGTTCCTGCTGTCGATGTTGTAAAGCACTGAATGGTTTGGGGGCCAAAATACATTTCTGGTACGTTGTGAAACATCCCCGAGGTCGTTCGGGACCGGTCGAAGCAGTGTTCAGTTTTTATGCCCCACATATCTGGAACAAAGTCCCAGAAACCTGCAGGTCTGCCGCATCCCTCAGCTCAAACTTTTCTGCTTGCTGCTGCCTGTCATTGAAATTTAATTTCTTACAGTGCACTGTTACTTTGATCCTATTTTATCCTCTTTCAGCGTGTTTTTGTTTCTTTCACTCTTAACGTTTTAATCGCTGTTTTCTTAATTGTTTTTAAATGTCTTTTTCTTTTGCAGGATGCGTTGATGCTTTGAATATTTTTGGCGTAAAGCGCTTTGAATTGCCTTGTAGTTGTAATGTGCTATACAAAGAAACTTGCCTTGCCTTCAGACTTTCAACAAAAAAAAAAAAATCAATCTGGAAATGACAACTATCGGATTTGGGCTGGCAGTCTACAACCTTATTGTCCATGCTGGGATCAGAGTGGGACCACATACAGCGGGTGCCCTCGTGGCCCCGTCACCACTCCAGTAAAACCCATCTCACATCTGTCACTTCCTCCAGACGCCCGAGGAAAAAAAAATTATGCCCCTTTCAAGTAAGAAGTTGGACTGATATTTCCTTTTAAAGTGCATCCCTGGAAACCATTATCTGATTGCAGTACATTTACATGAAGAGAATAAAGCAAAAAAAAAAAACAACAACAACATGCCAATGAATGAGCAGTTAGAGCGGAGGAAAAAGGAGGAGCGAGGAAGTTACGCCTCCATCCCGCGAAGCAATAGCCCTCCTCCTCTAATGCAATGTGACACTGAATACTACACACAGAGAAACAAGTAACCTCAAATTGGGTTATTCTTCCTACCTGCCAGTAATCCATTTGATAAGCACTATACATGTAGATTTCTGGGGAGCAGAGAAATCAGATTTTCCCCGAGCTGAACTGGGATTTTCGGTCTAAATTGGCTGTTCTTCCTCGGGTCTCTCGGTCTTAACAGGATGAATGAAGGGAAATAAATGATTTGACTTTGCACCAGATAAATTGTCTGCACAGGAGCACACAGCAAAGTAAAGACAACACTACCGGGGGTTATTGGGCGTACAGACAGGCACCGTGTACAGTATTATATATTTAATATAAATACGCAAGTTTTAAAAGCTGCAAAATAGTTGAATGATCTATTGATATTTAGGAGGATAAACTTTTACAGAAACAACGAACGCAAGCCTTCTCAGCTTAAGTTATTCAAAAGGTGGCAAAACAAAGCAGGACTTGAATGAGCCTCACGAACCAAACCAGGATTAATCTGTTTCATAAAGCCTGGTTTTAACAAGACTACAGTGTGAAGTTACAATAAAGGCTCGGTGAGGCTGCAGAGGAGGGCTTTGAGCTAAATGCTAACTAATAAACACAAAGTAGGGCTAATGGGAATGTCGATAGATGGGATGAATTATTTCTACTGTGTCAATGGGACATTTAGTTTGTTAATCGGACGGGTTAGTGACGGGGGAGGGGTGAAGGAAACAGGACAGAGCTAACTTAAAAACATGTAAGCGATCTTTTGAGGAAGTTATCACGTTGAATCACGAGATACATTCTTAACTTTTTTTTAACTCTATTTTAACTGCTGCGTGAACTATAGGATCCTACAGCGATGGATTAATGGTGCGTTCATAAGCAACCGAGGAGGCTGAGAAAATAAGACTTTTCTACAAACTTAACTTCTCTACTTGGCTTGTCTGACTGACACAACAGCCTCTGGGGCGGAAATACTGTTGAATTAAAGGATTTGTCTGTGTCTGTTTTTACTTAAAGGCACCACTTGTAGAGCCACAGAAACTCATTTAAGACAAGGTTTTTCTTTTCTCAGTCTCACCTGCATGCGCATGAGGACTTATACTCACATGGTGAACACAATAAACAGCCCCGATGATGTTTTTTTCAACATTAAGCAGTAATGCGCAATGCACCAAAAAAAAAAAAGGTAGTGAAGAAGAGCGACAAAACATTGATGTATATGCTGTCGGTTTTCGAAACGTTGTGGTTAATGTTAATGAAATGCATATAGGGCCTTGGGGATGTGTATTGTGGGGAGCACTTAATGTAAACATTATTACATTGTTCACAAAAAGGCCACCATGTACCTCTGAGTGACATTCAAGGAGAGAACAAATGGTAAACATGCTTCTGACTATGAGGCTTGACAGCTGGGCTGTGCATCTAAAAGCATGTTGATGGAATATTGTGAAGATACTTCAGTTCGATAAATCGATTTCAGCTCAGGTTTCAAGTACATGATGAGTAAGGAAAGCCTGAGCCTGGTTCTGTCCGAGGTTTTCCTTCCTGTTAAAAGGGAGTTTTTACTTCCCTCTGTTGGAGGTTTTCCTTCCTGTTAAAAGGGAGTTTTTTTTACTTCCCTCTGTTGGAGGTTTTCTTTCCTGTTAAAGGGAGTTTTTTACTTCCCTCTGTTGAAGGTTTTCCTTCCTGTTAAAGGGAGTTTTTTTACTTCCCTCTGTTGGAGGTTTTCTTTCCTGTTAAAGGGAGTTTTTTACTTCCCTCTGTTGAAGGTTTTCCTTCCTGTTAAAGGGAGTTTTTTACTTCCCTCTGTTGGAGGTTTTCCTTCCTGTTAAAGGGAGTTTTTCCTTCCCTCTGTTGGAGGTTTTCCTTCCTGTTAAAGGGAGTTTTTCCTTCCCTCTGTTGGAGGTTTTCCTTCCTGTTAAAGGGAGTTTTTCCTTCCCTCTGTTGGAGGTTTTCCTTCCTGTTAAAAGGGAGTTTTTACTTCCCTCTGTTGGAGGCTTTCCTTCCTGTTAAAAGGGAGTTTTTACTTCCCTCTGTTGGAGGCTTTCCTTCCTGTTAAAGGGAGGTTTTACTTCCCTCTGTTGGAGGTTTTTCTTCCTGTTTTGTCATCACAGCCGCTCACATGGGATTTGCTAAATTGTTGGGTTCCTCCGTATAATATTGTAAAACTTTGTTGCAAGGACTTTACTGTGTTAAGTGCCCTGAAGTAACCTGTTGTGCTGTATAAATAAAATTGAATTGAATTGAATTGAATTGAATTGTTTTGATTTGTTTAGGGAGCAACTTGATTGCGCCTTTGTTTACGCCTAACTACCCTCACCAGAATAGTCTGGAGCGATAGGTTTCCATGGTAACTTAGTTCAGACTGATTCAAACCTGCTTTTGAAAGAGAAAATCTATTAAAAAATAACTCTGAACTCATCCTATTTATTTCAATTAATAAAGACTATAACCACAAAAGAGAATTGCAGTATTTACTCATACAAGAATTGCGCTGTATGTGTATTTAATCAGACGTTTTGGGCACTAAAAAATGCACAACCTCAATTATTAAAGGTGAAATTCTTCCCTTCCTACTAGTTGTTGTTGTTGGTAATGGCACATTTAATATTCAGAGAACACCGTTTAAGCGAGAGCATTAGAATTCAAGCATTTACGTGGCCCTTGCATCAACGCATGTGACTCGCATGTAACATCTACCGTGTGATTTATGTCCCCGAAGCAGCATATTCTTGCATCGCAAATAGCTCCAGTCTCTGCCTCACTTCTGCTGTTGTTTTTTTTTTTGTTGTTTTTTTGCATCTTCTAACATGACACATGAATCCCCGGTGGGCCCCGGGAAATCAGACAACCCAGGTGCAACACTAATATCCTCCCCAGTATCCAAACATTTCCTTTAAAAGTAACTGGCACATTGGGGCCCATAAATTAGAACTGAATGCTGCTCAAGATGTCTGGCTTCCAATAAGACTGTACCCAGAGCAATAAACTTTGACATTGCCGCTTGAAAAATGCCTGCCCTTTTTCATTGTCAAGTGTTACAAATTGATGAAATGAGTTCATCGATGTACCCTGGTCATTATCTCTCCAGTGGCACTTTGTTTTACAGACAGTGAAGGGGGGGGGGGAGGGAGGAAGAGAGGGAGGGAGGGTGGGGGGGGGGGGGGGGGTGAAAGGGACAGTGCAGATTAGAGGCCGCGGCACAGTTTATCAAACAAAATCTAATATCATCCATAAGAGAGGAATCTGGAAATCAATACTTCATTACTAAATTGTTAGTGGGGATGAAGAGTAATTGTGTGAGTTCAGAGATGTGTCTCGGTGGCCGGGCCATAGGAAGTTCAATGTCACCCGGGAAGTGATAAGTAAAGGCACTGATGGGAAGAAACATTTTCTGTAATGGGGGGGGGTGGGGGGGGGTCGCGGTAGGGAGGGCAGTGGCCTGAGCACAGAACAGACAATAGACACTGGTTTGCCATTGATTGGCTCGGCTATAAAGATGAAATGGTTGAAGGAGCCGGAGCGAGAAAGAGGAGAAGGAAAAAAAAAAAAAGGGAGGGAGTTCGAGTGAGCACCACTTTCTGAATGTACCCTTGTCCTGTCACCAGGTTCTTCTTTTTTTTTTTTTTTTGTCGTTTTTTTTTTTTTTTTTGTGCATTACATTAAAATCCTCCTCTGTGGTCACTCCGATCAATCGTCTGCTACATTTGCATCCTGCCGGAGATAAGTGCAATGATAAAACAGTTCCCGTGTAGGGAAAAAAAAAAAAAAAATGGAAGACCGCTTGATGACACGGCTATTACCGCCCGACTCGGGAGGTTTGTCTTTGAAAACGGCTTCGTGCTAACGACCGCTAATAAATCAACTTTGAGCCATCGGGGCACATATACTCTGTGATGTTTACGGCGCGGCACGTCCGGCTGGCTCTCCGCCGGCCGGGGTGCGATCTCAGCGGAGAGCCCCCCCCGTCCCCCCCCCCGCGGCGCCTCTTTTGTTCGCCACGTGTAAGGTCACGCCGGTGCAGCGAGCGCGTCACCTCCGCGCAGCTCGGCGCGGCCTCGTCCCTCTAAAAGCTGGCGTCTGGAGTCCCTCTGACCCGTTCCCCTGCCTCACCGTGTTCAGCCATGCAAATCAGAGTGCCTTCAATTTTGAACATTCATAAGCCAAACCTGGCATTTTTTTTTTTTTTTTTTTTTGGAGCCAAGTGGGTCCTCGAAAGGGAAGGGGAGGTGGGGAGGTGACGGGGGGCAGTGCTGCTTTGTTTTTAGTTTTTTTTTTAATATATATATATATATTTTGGTGGAAAGGACAAAAAAAAGCGAAGCGATTGGTCCGAGGTGGGTTTTTGTCCTGCGTTCACATGTGTTTGCTTGTTTTATTTAGAGTCACTCAGGAGGAGTTGGGATATTCTTCAAACTGAAATATCTTTTCAATTTTGTACAAACATTCATGGTCCTCAGAGGCTGAACCGTCAAACTGTTTTTTTTTTTTTTTTTAAATTTTGCACCACAATGAGGTCAACACTTTTGTTTTGGGTTAAATAACCTGACGACTATTGGAAGGATCGCTACAAAATATTCCAGTACCTCCAAGAAGATGAATTCGAATCACTTCCTGTCGTTTCCTAAAGCGACATCGCCAGATTGAACACGTCCGGTACTTTGATTTGGTGACCAAATATTTTCAAAAAATACTTGAATCCCCGTCAGCTTCAGCTACACTCCGCGAGAAGCGCTGATTACTAAAATGGGCGAAGGTGGCAGCGTGCTGAACGTTTAGTATGATAACATCTGTCGACAATTAAGTACATGAATCTCTTGTGTTTGTGCGTGTTGGCAGGGTGACCTTCAGCATTCAGCTCGAGCCTCCGCCGTGTCGAAGCTCGGCCTCGCAGAGTCGTTGGCGCCGCTTCGGACGGGCCTCGCTCCTTTGTTCACCGATTAGAGCTCGTTATTTCTGCAGCGTGGAGCTCGAAGCGGGCCGTGTCCACACTTCTGCATTTTGCTTTTTGCCGCACGGTGCCTCCTTCTGCCGGTACTCTCTTCTGCCCTCCTTCATATCAGGTTATCCGGGAGATTCACAAATGGCTCTAAATAAACGACGCTACCATCACAGCCAAATATTTGAGCACCTGAACATGTTATTCATTACGAAAAACACTGTTCTTCGTTCTCTCGGACATTTTTTTTTTTATGACGCTAAATTTGTGCTAATGCCAAACATTCGATAAGAATACGACCAAATTATTAGTTTGTTACGAAGCGTAGATATTTTGGAGTTCACATACGAGAAAAAACAGCTAAAGCCACCGCCGGTCGGGCCAAATGCCCCAACTTCCTGTATCTGTTACAAATTAAAAGCCCTGTTTTTCAAAATAAGAGTTTCGAATGCAGCTCAGCCTTCTGCTATAGGTTTTTGTCTTATTTCTTGTTACTGTAAAAACTGAAGTGGTTGATTATATGAAGGTATTTAGGGAACATCAACAAAATCCTAGTATCTCTTCTTAGAAATTTAGAATGTAATACTTAAGAGATTTTCTGAGAGTATTTTTTCCACCTCGAGTGCTGCGATAATCTGTTTAGTCCATAAAACTAAGAAAAGTACTGAAAGTACGCGTCACCATTTCATCATAGCTTTTTTGTTGTTGTTGTTGTTGTTTTGTTGGATCACTCCAAAACACAAACACAAAGTTGTGGACTGGAAAACCAAAACAATCAAGCGACTTCTTACGTCGGTTTTTCAGACCGCCAACAACACGGACTGTAAAGCGGCAGCGAGGTTCGATATCACGAAGAGCGCCGTACATACTAACATCTCTCATCTGAGTTATACGTAAATATCTCACCACCGCCGGAGCGGTTCTCTAATTAACAAAAAAAAACACCAGCTCGCTTACACATCAAAAGTTAGCGGCGGGAGTGATATAACAAGCTGTTAGAGTCCAGATACTCTCATTTCACGAGTACACGTTTGAATGTTCAGCAAGTATAACTGTTCCATTTAAAAAAAAAAAAAAAAAAAGAGGGAGTCTTTTTTTTTTTTTTTTTTTTCCCTGTTGTTGACAGAGACAAACATTTCTTCTTGTTTTTTGTTTTTTTTCATATGACGGCGCTTTGACGTCGGTTGAAGCGAAGCTGACAGTCCGGTAACGGGGGCCGTTCGCTAATGATTTTTGAGCAGCCCCCAACTGAGTCCTAAATGTCTGCAATATCCATAAACAACTCTATACTGTCCAATTAGGCAGACAGAGATGTACTGGGCTGTCAGACAGATTTGCATGGCTAAGCACCTGAGATCCAGAGGATGATGAGGGGGATGGTTCACCGGCCAGGGAGAGCGGCGCGCACAATGGATGACTTTCATTACAGCATTACCGCTTTTACATACACACACTCATCCAATTACCGGCTGGATTAATTGATCATGGTATACCTTTCTCTTTTTTCTTTTTTTTGTCTCTCTCTCTGTCTCTCTCTGCAACCGGCTCGTACAAAACAACAACGCTGCTTTTCAAATTCCTCCTGCTCTGTGCAGCCCCCCCCTCTCCTTTTTTTCTGTCCCAGGGATTTCACAGCCGGAGCTCTTCGTATAAGAAAAAAAAAGTCTGAGGGGACATTTTGAGTGTAGGGAGGTGGTGGTGGTGGTGGTGGTGGAGGGGGGGGGGGGGGGGGTGTTAGAAAGAGAGAGAGAGAGAGAGAGAATAAAAAAAAATTTAAATAAAAAAAACCCGTCACCGGCCACCACTGCTGTGAAGATGGCCATTTGCAAGATTGCATACATTTGGAATAATTAGAATTTATGTGTGCTCGTCAAACACCCCCTACCACACCCCCTACACCCTCCCTCATCCTCCCCCCCCCCCCCCCCCCGGGCCCCGCCGCCGTAGAGCCATCAGTGGTCAGAGGGGTTCACCGGAGCATGACTCATCCCCGAGTGCGTTTGATCAGAATGAATTATGCCTTTTAGATTCATTATGGCACTTTATTTCTCCTCCACGTCCTCCTCCCTTGTCCGTCCAGCACCGGGAGAATGAGACGTACAAGACAGGGTACATATTTTATTGTGCGCACGCTGTCATGCGCGCGCGGTTAAGGGATAAGAAGTGGTTTCGGTGGTGTTTTATTTATTTATTAATTTTTTTTGTGGCCCCAGCTTCACCCACGATGCAGCGCAGTGTTTTGTTTTTTTGTTGTTTTTTTTGCCGAACGCTTTCCAAAAACAACAACAAAAAAAAAAAAAAAAAAAAAGAAGACGTAAAAATAAGCAAATATTTCAGCCTGGAACCGGACGGCACGGGAAATATTTGTCAAAACTGTCTCGACTAAAAAAAAAAACAAAAAAAAAAAAAAACACAACAACACAACTGGAACGTCACGAAACCCACTTAAAAAAAAAAAAAAAAAAAAAAAAAGTACAAAAAAAAATCTAATTGAACGCACGCTGTTTAGAGTACAGGACGATGACAAGTGCTAATGGGATCATTTGAGATCATTTAAAATACAAACGAGTCTTTTTCTTTCCGTTCATTAATTACTGCTAATTATACGAACAGCTAGCCTCGTCGGGGCTCTCTCTCTCTCTCTCTCTCTTTCCCACTGGTGAACATCAGGTCTGAACAAGAGGACGTCCCGTTTCCCTCCCGGACGACTGGCTGATCACGTGCGGCGGGATGAATAAACATCGCCGGGCGAGAAACAGCGGTTCTGGAATCGTTCTTCTAGCTTAGCTTATGATAACGCCGTTATGTTTCACTCTTTTATTTTGTCGCTATTTTCCCCCTTTTTTTTTGTTTTTTTGTGTTTAAACTTTTTCCCTTTTCCCCCCCGACATATCGACAGTGTTTTCCCGAAGGCGGAGCCCCCAGAGGAACTTCGTTACAAAAATAAAAGCACCTGTTTCCTCTTCGAGCACTTTTGTTTTGAAAAGCGTTGTAAAAAAAAAAAAAAAAAAAAAAAAGTTCATTGTTCTTCATGAATTAACGTCGAAGAAAGTGAGAATTATCCGGAGGTATTATTTGGATTTCTGAATGAAATGAGAATTTTTAAGCTGCTTACGATGATTTATTTTGGAAAAAAAACCAGATATAATCCTTTCTTTCAGGTACATATCTGCGGATTCACAACCGTCACGTTTTTCTCTGAACGCGGCGATCCGTCGGAGATTTCTCGAGTCCGCGACATCATTTAGAGCGAGCAGATTGCATCAACTCATTTCTGCATTTTTAATTGTTTTTTTTTTCCTTTTCTCTACTATGGCCCCGTTCCCCCTCCGGGGGAAAAAGAGCCCGGTCTAACAGAAAGGTTAGTACTCTCTGATGCAAGCAAGCTGCTAGATTTCAGATCATGTCAAGTCTGTCTCTGTTAGCGTTTGCCGCCTGCTTAATAATGTAGTTTCCTATCCTCGTTCATTTATGCACGCCAGCGTTACCTATCCAGATGTTTTAAAAAAAAAAGAGAAGTGATATCTGAAATAATTACAGACACCAAGTGGTCAATCTTTTTTTTTTTTTTTTTTATATATAACTGTTGTTTTCAGCCTGTCTTCAAAGCTTCATCAGTAATCAAGGGTTAATTTCACACCTCAGTGGATTGCCTGCCTTAATCTCTATTCAGTGTAATTAAATCTGTCTAATAAAGTGAGCTCTTTTCCTCTTTGTTCTCTCACATCTCCTACTCTTCTTCTCTTTTTTTTTTTTTTTTTGTATTGTTTTACAGCCATCACATCTCATCGTCTGGACGACGTGGTCATCCCGGTAAAAGCTTGACAGGCAGAATCTATCCCTAAAATTAAAACATTCCTGACCGAGATGGTAAGAGGGAAAAGAGACGGAGGGGAAGGAGGAGGCGGAGGGGGGGAGGAAAAGGAAACGGGAAGAGGGGAAGCTGACACATACACTGTCTATTTTACTTTTTTTTTTTTTTTTTTTTTTTCTCATCTCAGCTGAGAGGAATGTGAAGATTTGACCCTGTCAATCAGGCCTCTTGACAAGTTTAATCACGGCGCGCCCTCCGCAAAATCATGGCTAAATAGGAATGCAAATAATAGAGCGCCGGGGCCTCTTATAAATGGTAATCAAGAGGACTAATCAACTGACAGGTCCACGGATGTGGCTCGCTCAAAAAGTCACTCAAAAGTACTTTTTTTTTTCAAAATCATTTTTAAAGATTCTTATAAGGAAAAAAAAAAAAAGTGAAGAGACTTGACATCCTTATCCGTCCTGTTTTTCAATTACCTGCACGTGTAACACTTTACTTTTTCTTCCCCGACTACTTCTGTAGTTTTCGTTTTCCTGTGAAGAAGGAGACGAAAGGTTACATTTAAGCCACGTAAAGGGTATTCTTTTTTTTTTTTCCTTTCTTTTTTTCAGAGACAGACCAGCCGCCGATTTCTGAACAATGTAAATGAGCCGTGCCAATCCGCTCGGCTGTGATCTGCCACCAAAAGTCAAGGGCTCGGCGAAGACTTTGAAATGTTGATTCAGTCGAGTGTTGGTGACTTCCCTTTGCACCTTTAAAAAAAAAAAATACCAACTGATCTAAGTTTTATGCGACGCTTGAAAGTTGTGAAGGTTGCCTCTCCAACCCACCCCCCCGCCCCCCACCACCCCACCACCCACCACCCACCACCCACCACCGCCCCTCTCCTCCCCCCAATTGTCAAAGATGTCAAAGCTAAATATGAAATTCCCTCTTTGCCCCGACTGCATCAAAAGTCAGGGCATTCTTTATTTTTATTTTTTTTAAAGTCCACGAGATAAAAAAAAAATAAAAAAAAGACGGTACAAATCCCTCGTCTGTTGGGCAAATCCATCACATGAAAAAAATTATCCAAACCGAATCAAGTTATCACTTAAAAAAAATTCCGTCTTTTATCATTTTTGCGCGACGATCAAGAGGAAGCTGTGATGAAGCTGCGGGAAGAAATTCTATGTGAGACACCGCAGACGTCTTCATGTTTCTATAATTCATTTATTTAGAAAAGGAAAAAAAAAAAAAAAAAAAATTCAGAAAGGGGGGTAAAATCGGATTTGCCTCGGCGTAATTATACATGATTTGTAGATGGTTCGGTTTGTCACCGGGAATAAAAAAAAAAGGGTTATATGGCACGTCAGCTGGATCTAACATTTTTTGAAAAGACTTACACTTCTACCGCTCGCTAATGATGGTTTACAGGCCAATTCTCTGGGGGCAGTCTGAGTGCTTCCAAGATATCACATCTTCACAGGCAATCCACATAACTTAGCGTGGCAATGCCAAAGGGGGGTTTATTAAAGACAAGCCAAAAGAGTGAGTAAGAAATGTGTCAGGGTAAAAAAAAAAAAATAAATAAAAAGTATATAAATCTCTGCAAAACAAAACATTACAAACATCAAATCCTCTTCTTTCTTTTTTTTTTTTTTTTTTTTTTTTTTTCCTTCTCGCTGCTGCGCTAAATTACACAAATTTAAACACCAGGGTTTGATTTCTTCCCCGTGGAACCATTTATCCGCCGAGCAAGTCACGTGGCACGAACGCACGGCAACTCACGACTGCTGTTCGGGCTGCGGTCCGGTAACATCCGGCCGCCCGCCTCACCTGCAGAGGGACATCAACGTCCAAACAATGGAGCAGCCCCGCGACCAGACATCATTAGGGCTTCTTAACACCCTCACAAGACACAGACAAGATTGACATCCAGCCAATTTGGCCATGAACCGGTGATCGCTGCCGGTAAGTCTGCAACCTGACTTACGGACTAATGATGGTCTGAGCCTGTCTTAGGCCCTTCACGGGCCCGTTTGATCAGGGGGCGTGAAGACGTGACGTTTGCGGCGCAGTTCGGCTCGGTGGGTTTTGGCAGACGATCGAGGCGGGTGTGATTTGAACCCGTGTCTATATCGGCGGTTACGGTGCGGCTGCCCGTCTGCGCCCGTCACTCCGTGCGTGCGCCGGGACGAAGAAGTGATCGGGGGGGGGGGGGAGTGACGAACGTCTAAACGAGTATGCACAAAAACAAAAAAAACAAAAGACGCAAATGTGAGATCACCGACTACGTTGTTTCATTTTTTTACTGAAAACAAACAGCGGAGATCATTTGGCGCCGACGCGGACCGCGAGGCAGCCGGATGGACGGCACGAAGGGCGAAAAAAAAAAACACGAGGAGGGATGATGCGCGGTATTTATAGCAACCAGATGACACTGGGTTTGGAAAATTGACAGGCCCACCTAATGATGCTCCTCAAAGTGGCATGGATGCAGACGAGTGGACCTCTTCAAATGGGAGGCCAATCCCTGCTGACACAGGGGATAATAGCCCAGCATTGAGCCCATTGTCTGGGCACCGCACACCATGGCATTTGGAAGTGAGCGGCCCCTGCTCCTGCGGACAAATGATCCGCGCTCTGCCAGGGGGATGTCAGCCATCACGTTCCTCAGTCAGTCTGTTCACATGAGAGACGATGGCAGAGGCCACTTTCCCTTAACCCTGTTACTTTATGAATAATTAGCTGCCTATCTGTCTGTCCATCCGTCCGTCCGTCCGTCCATATCTATCTATCTATCTATCTATCTATCTATCTATCTATCTATCTATCTATCTATCTATCTATCTATCTATCTATCTATCTATCTATCTATCTATCTATCTATCTATCTGTCTGTCTGTCTGTCTGTCTGTCTGTCTATCTATCTATCTATCTATCTATCTATCTATCTATCTATCTATCTATCTGTCTATCTATCTGTTATCTATCTATCTATCTATCTATCTATCTATCTATCTATCTATCTGTCTATCTATCTGTCTATCTATCTGTTATCTATCTATCTATCTATCTATCTATCTATCTATCTATCTATCTATCTATCTATCTATCTGTCTATCTATCTGTTATCTATCTATCTATCTATCTGTCTATCTATCTGTTATCTATCTATCTATCTATCTATCTATCTATCTATCTATCTATCTATCTGTCTATCTATCTATCTATCTATCTATCTATCTATCTATCTATCTATCTATCTATCTATCTATCTATCTATCTATCTATCTATCTATCATCTATCTATCTGTCTGTCTGTCTGTCTGTCTGTCTGTCTGTCTGTCTGTCTGTCTATCTATCTATCTATCTATCTATCTATCTATCTATCTATCTATCTATCTATCTATCTATCTATCTATCTATCTATCTATCTATCTATCTATCTATCTATCTATCTATCTATCTATCTATCTATCTATCCGTCTCTCCGTCTCTCCGTCTCTCTGTCTGTCTGTCTGTGTCTGGATCTGCGTTATAATTGCGAGTAAACAAAAGCAACACTCAACAGTCATTATAAACCCACCCACAGCTGCCACTGGGACCTCCATTAAGCCCAGTGTTCCTGAGATGCTCTGGTCTTATCTGATTCATCAACAAGACGTTGGCTGGCATGATTTATCTATGCCACTTACTTGTTTTCATTTTGCCCGGGGGCTGCTGCCAGCGTCGGAGGGGCTCCTCTCGGTTTTTTTTTTTGCACTTTTTTACAATGTGACAGCTCCATCTCCAGAGAAAAGACTCCCTGTGCAAAAAAAAACACAGTGCATCAAAACAAATAAGGCCCGAGCCACTTAAGAGAAGTGGCTGCGTTCAGGACCCATTTTCACTACATGTCAAGCAAATGATGCAACGGCACGCACGGATCTGCGCCGCTCCTCTGCTTTATGCCTTTTGTCTGTAAAAAAAAAAAAAAAAAGCCACAAAAACGAGGCCGAAGCACAAACACGTCTACCGTTGCTGCTTTAATCAGAAAAACAAATGACGTTGCTGCTTTAATCAGAAAAACAAATGACCCAACAATGACGTATCTTAATTGATTATCACTATTCTTTCCCTCCTTTCCCCCCCCCCCCCCCTCTTTGTGAAAACATTCTCCACCTCTCCGGTTTAACATCTCCCCTTTCTCTCTCCCTCCCTCTCTCTCTCTCTCTCTTTCTCTCTCTCCCCAAAAATCTACAGGCAAAAAAAAAAAAAAAAAAAAACGGGACGCTCTTGTACATTAAATAAGAACTGTCACCCTGGGCAACTCGCAGCAACGAAGCATTTATTCTGCCTCACATTTCCTGGCACTTAGAATTATTTCCTTCATGCCTGATAACCAAATTACAATATGGCAGGTCTCCCCGGAGCCACGGAGGATTGTTAGTGCCAGCTCACAACATACTTTCAACTGATGTGGCATTTCATGTACAGCTGCCAATCAAAGGCGGGCAGAAGGCTGGGATGTAAATGAGGGCGGGCCCGACGGTGTTCAATTACCGCTCTGAGCTCTGCATAATCCCCCTTCCCACTGACTGACTGACTGACAGCTCCGCATTCCCCCTCATCCCCGGCTTTCTCCCCCCTAATTTCACTACCTTAGCTTTTTTTTTTACTTGGATTCAGACATTGGAGGGACTTTTTCTGTCATTTTTCATTTCCATTTAAGTATTATCTGACACGAGGGTTGCTACGGAGAGCCGTGCGTGTGCGTTCAGAGAGTAAATCATCGCGAACAACAAATTCTCCACAATTTGCGACCTCAAAGCCCAAATAAAGTCTCTCCTATATGTTATGTCATGTGTCTCCCCCCCCCCCCCCTCTCCACTCCCCCCCCCCCCCCCCCCCCCCGCCCCCAAACACCCTCTGTTGGATATAATTTCCCCCGTTTTTTTCCCCGTCACAAAAGAAATTTCAGCAGCTGAGTGGGCCAAGGTGCTCTTAGCTGCCTACTCAGCATCAACCTTTTGGTAAATACTCCGATTAAAGGAAGATCCGTGAATAGCGCCGGTATCTTTTTTTTTTTCTTCTTCTTCTTCTTCTCCTTTCTGTCGTGGAAGACGTCTTTTTGCCCCCCCCCGCCCCCCCACCTCCCACACCCCCGTTAATCCTCATGTTAAAGGTGCGCCAGCCGAGTGGCTTAAGCGATGTTCTGCTTGTGACTGAGAAATGATGCCATTATAACCTGCGGGACATCCAAATGCTACGTTATTATTTTGTCTTTTTATGTACGGGAGTGTTTTTAATACCAGCCATGCATCATCAGGCGTAATTCCATACAGCTCGCCTGGCTTCATTTAATTTTCGAAATATCAAATTGTTTTTCCCTCCACAGTCACCTGATTTTTTTTTCTTTCCGTCTGCCGTCGTCTTCATCGTCATTACCCTCTTCCTCCTCCTCCTCCCTCCTCCCTCCTCCCCTTCCCCTCCTCGTCTGTCTAAAACTGGCACTTTTGTTGCTTTCCGAGAGGTTGATAAATCAATCCATCAAAAAATTCTTTGCGGTGAAACTCAATCAAGAAAGGTCATGTCGGCGGGAAAAGAACAGATTAAATTAGCATTGAATTAGACATGGAAAGTGAGCTCTGTCAAAACCATCACTGTGCTCAGCACAATTAGAATATGTTAATTATGCATTTCATTAAGGGGCCTCGGCGCTCTTTGAATGTGAGATGAAATGTCACTGGTGTAGGCAGCCGAAAAATGGAAGATTGCCAGGCACAACTTTCTTTGTGCGATGTGTGACACCTTCATTAACATCAGGGATTGCTAGTCTGATTAGACTTTTTGTATTAGTTTAAGCCTTTAGGCTTTCAAATGCTAGGCCCTTTTTTTTTTTTCTTCTTCTTCTTCTTCTTCTTCTTCTTTTTCCATTTTGATGTGGCAGCTCCGTTTTCCGAGCAGATATCGTCTTGCGGTTCAAACTCTTTGTTTCAAATTCCCCGACGTAATGCCACGACACTGGACGTAACGACCTCATTGTCTTTGTGCAGATGACGGCATTTAGCGCCTCTTTGTTTTTAATGTAATCTCGGGTCACTTTCAGCAGACTTGAAGAAGCTGAATTCCCACCGTGTGAGCTCGCAAAACGGAGATATTGAGGTTCAGCCTTTGAATTAAAGAGCACCTGATGTTGACATTAACTGCGGCTAATTACAATTTTAACCAAATATAGATATGAAATACAGTTTTGGTTTTGTACAAGCGGGCAACCGGCGGTGACGTCACGCGTCGGTTTGTGAACGGCCGCCACGAAGTTCGGGAATTTGGCCGTCGCCATCTTTGCTAGTTCGGAGCAGGAAGTGACCATATTTGGGCGAGCCAGGGGGAGGAGCAAGCGGCGGATCCGACTCGATCTGATTGGAGAGCTGACGATACTACGTCCCGCCCACCGATAGCTGTAACCCGACTGCACCAACAGGCCTGTCAATCAAACAGACACGCCCCCCCCCCCAAAAAAAACAAAAAAACCACGACTTTTTGAAGCTTATTTTCTCATTAACGACGCGATCATTTTCAGACGGACCGACAGAAAACTAATAAGAAGGAGCGACGTCAGCTGACAACACCGAGACAACTTGCGTAACAAGTGAATTGACTGAGAATTTCGCGAGAGAAGTTGAATGGGAGTCTACGGAAACCGTTGCTTTTAGGAGGCGACCTCTAGTGGCACTCGGTGGCATCGCAGCTTCAGGCGCTTCCGCATCGGCCTCATTTTTTCTCAGACCCGGAAGCTACGTCCAAGCTTTTCTACGCAGCCCGTGGCTTTATAGCATCGGTGCTGTTACTCTGATCCTCTACAGGTTGAAAACAGTTGATAGATGGATGAGGTGTGTACTTACAGCTGCGTGTCTCTTTGTCACCGGAGCTGCAGGACCGATTTATATTCTCTGCACCAGCGATTAACTTCTGGGTGAACTCGGGGAACATCCCACACACACACACACACACGGCGGCGGCGACGGCGGCTCGGCGGGTCATCATCATCATCATCATCATCATCGTCGTTGTCGTCGTCGTCGTCGTCGTATTCTGTGAAAATCACACGGAGAAACAGACGATAGTTGAGGGAAAGTTGGACGGCGGCGGCGGCGGTAGCGGCTTACATTACGGATCAGCTTTAACTTTCTTTTTTTTTTTTTTTTTTTTTTTTAAACTTCATTAAAGCGAAATGAAAGCACTTCCACCGGCACACTTAAATTAAATCGAAGATGCTTTGGGACGAGGTGATGGAAGCCAGGAGTGGGAGCTGTCTTGACAATTTCAGCGCTCACATACTTTCATGACACCAGATGATTCTGGTGGCGCTGCGAGTGAATCGCAGGAATGATTGTCTCGTGAACGCCCCATCTCGCGGATGTAATATAGATGTCTTGAATGAGTGACTGCCTGCTGGCCTGCTCTTTGTGCCCCATAACCGAGAATATACAGTACTGTACCTGCACAATAGAGCGCTCCCGCCTTCGCACGGCTACAAGCACGAAGATTGCCTTCCCCCTTCGCCGACCCGCGGGGAGGGTTACGGAGGTGAGACCGATGCTGGAGGGGAAGAGGTGGAGGAAGGAGGGGTGGGGGTGGTGGTGGTGGTGGTGGGAGGGCGGAGGGGGCGGGGGGGGGGGGTCAATTTCTTTATGTCTTTATGGTTTGCTGTATAACATCCCTTGATGTAAAAAAAAAAAAAAAAAAAAAAAAATCAATCACTGCTTGAATATTATAGTTTAATATCAAGATTTCCTCTTTTTTTTTTCTTTTTTTTATTGAATCGAGGTCTTTAAGAGCATCTTCTGCGGAGACGAAGTATCGCGGCGGCGGCGGCTCATATTTCCCGTGGCTACTTTTCACTTCATCCACCTCGCACAGTCAGCAGTACGCCACGCATGAGAGATGGTTCAGAAAACATCCGCGAAGGATGAGGGGGTCCCGGGAACGATGAAGTCCGATCATTCACTGCTCTCCCCCCCCCGCCCTCCTCACCCTCCACCCCTTCTGTATTTTTTTTATTTTTTTTATTTTTTTTGGTTTATGGCTTTTATCGCGCCGAAGGCTTGTGGTATCGCTCACAACGTTTTTTTTTGTTTTTGTTGTTTTTTTTTTTTCCACAGGTGTTTTCGCTCGCCTCTCTCTCGTTTCGCCGTCAAGCGTTCGTCACGTTAAAAACACCTCTGACGGCCGCCGCCGCCGCCGCTCCTAAGAGAAGTGGAGTAATTAAAACGTATCAATCAACTATTTTGTGTTTTTTTTTTTTAAGCGCAAGGAATCCATTTTCTTCCCTCCACCCTCCCTCACAGGTTTTGATCCGAAATGGAAAAAAAAAAAAAAAAAAAACCCAACAATGAAAGCGTCATGTCGGGGAAATAATCTACTTACAGGTCCGGCACTGCAGGGAAGCACTCAATCAAAAGTGAAAAATGGAGGTCCGCGTCCAAGGCCCCTTAAATGTATTCCATGGCCGGAGAATGAACTTGCTGCCCATGTGACACATGATTTACACAGGAAAAGGCCCGTGACTCTCTACGATGATAGATCTGCGCCTAAGTCTGCCTGGGCTCACTCTGTGACATATAATCCTTCTCTTTTAAGTTGGAAGATAGAGATAGATAACAAAACGCTGTATTGATTTCCCCGTCTGCACGGCGGCTGGCTTTTTAAGACACATGCACACGTCCACGTCTGAATCTTGACCGTCGGGCCGCCTCGCACCGTCCCCGCCGCTTTTTACATTTGCATCGTTGCCACCGATGGCCGTAACCTGACTGCGCCACAGGCCTGTCAATCAAACAGACACGCCCCCTCCCTCCCCACGTATTTTCTAATTAATAAGAGATTATTTTCAGGTGCCAGAAAACTAATAAGACGGAGCGACTTTAGCTAAAACAAATAAATAAATAACTCATGGAAAAATTTACTGACGGAGAATTTTCTGATAGAAATTGAATGGGAGTCTATGGAGTCGGAGGCCTTTTGGAGCCGACCTCTAGTGGCACTCGGTGGTATTGGTTTGTGAGCTGCCGACAGAAGTGACCATGTTTGGAAAAGGAGGGGAGGAGCAAGAGGCGGATCTGACTAAGAAGTTTGAGGACACTATGCCCCGCCCACCTACACTGGCAACCTGACTGCATCCCAGGCCTGTCAATCAACAGACACGCCCCTGAACATACCGCTCTTTGAGGCCTGATATCTAATTAATGCTGGAATTATTTTCAGAAGAACCAGCAGAACACTGATCAGGACTGAATTTAGTAAATTACATCATAATGACTTGCGGGAAAAAAAATTGACTTCACGCTTTTTGAATGGGAGTCTATGGACCCACAGTTTTTTTTTTTTGTTTTTGTTTTTTTAAATCCTAGTGGCCCTTAGTGGTACTGCACTTCCACATTGGCTTAATTTTTCAGATCTGGATTTTGGGGAGACAAAAGTTCCAAAGTGGAGGTTCAAAGTATTTAAAAAGTCAGAATATTTATGAGTGAACACGTCTGGCCTCAAGACTTAAGACTTTAACTTAACTTTGTTTTTGTTTTCGAGAAAAAACGTCGCAGGACACCTTTAATTTCGTGCTCAAGATATCCAGGGAAAGTTTTCGGGCTTCAGCCGCACCAAATATAAGTTCTTATCCGACCGTGTTATTACTCAGGAGAAAACATTTTGACTTTTAAATGGACCTCACGCTGAATCTTCATATTATCGCAATGTCGTGTGTCAGACTGACGGCAGATTTTTACTGCTCCGGCTTTGCTTGTTCTCTCGGTCTGAAAGCCGTGTGGAGCTGAAAAAAAAAAGAAAAGAAAAGTGAGCTGCAGCGGCATGTCATGTCACATTAACACAACCCTGATTGTCATTCCACATTTAATTGGAGTTACATCACACACAAAAAAAACAAAACCCGTGTCCAACCATATTCTTATGCGTGTTCTCTCAAGCTTTTTATGGGTCATTAGACAACATTCAGCAGTTGTTGTGTTTTTTTTTTTTTTTTGTGGTATAGGTGGTGAGTGGTGTTTTTCCTTTTTTTTTTTTTTTTTTTTTGTACTTCGCTCCGGGCCCGTGGACCGCCGGCTACTGTTTACCGACGGAGAGAAATAGCTTAAATCTGCTGGCGTCAATGCTGATTCATGTCAAATTGAGTGGCAGGTGACCGCGAGAGCCGGCAGCCAGACAGTGAGACGGATTACAAGCGAGCAAAACGCCAACAACCTCTGGCCTGCTGTGGGGCAACAGATGACAGCGGAGGAGGGCAAGAGGTGGAGAGCTCTGTGTGCACGCGCACACACACACACACACACACACACACACACACACACACACACACACACACACACACACAAACGCTCCATCCATCCATCCATCCATCACCCCCCCCCCGTCACCCCTCCACCCACCCCAGGCCTCTTGGCAACTATCCACTCAAGCTGACTGATAGACACGAGGAATATAAGAATGTTAAAATAATAAAGCTCTGTCAGGTTTTTTTTCTGGTCACATGACGCAGCGGGTTTTTTTTGATTTTTTTTTTTTTTTTTTTTTAAGCGTCGCTTCCGCTGCGACTGTTTCGCATCTGGTTCGGGTTAGGGATCCGAAATTAGGTCAATATTGTTACAGTACGTGTTGGCAAAGCGGCCGATTGAATAATTGCTTGTCAATCAAAGCGGCCATTGTTCCTCATGCGGTAGCGGCGGCGGCGGCGGCGGCGGTGATTACATTCCAGCCTACAACACACTAGACGAATAAGTGTTTCTGGCTCGAAGGGCCGCGAGTCAGGAAGCGATCTAATAATAGGAAGGTGTGAACACTGTATGCTCCTCGTGAAAAAGTGGACCAAAAAATAAAAAAGGATGCGGGTGGGAGAAATTTTTTTAAAAAAAATGCTTCGGCCATCGCCCGCAAATTCACACACACAAAAATAAAAGAAAGCATTCATTCATGCCCTTGTTGACTGCCGGCTGCAGCAGAGCCAACAAACCCCGAACTCTCCTGACAGCGTCTGAGGGATCCAAATCCAATCCCATCCAGCTCCGCTTGTTAGTTTACAGTGAGGACGACCTTGCACTGCGCTGACAGTCAAATTCTTTTCCGGGCTGTTTCCTTGGATTTTCTTTTAAATAAATGTTGTACCTCTCTGTGCTGCGATGTTACAAAGTGGGAGAATAAAAAAAAAAAATAATCAAAAAATATAATCTGCCCTCTAAAAATCAGTAGAACAAATTAATAGTTCTTCTCCAAATGTCCCCATCTGGGGCCACGAAGCAACAAAAACGCGTCGCTTTATTTCCAAGTGTAATTTCCCCTCGGACCAATCAGTGTAATTCCGATTGCCAGGAAAAGTGCCGGTGAGATGAATCACTCTCCGAGTTTTTGTCAAAGTGAGATCAGTCATGTCTGATGTTTTTTTTTTGTTTTTTTTTGTGTTCGACACACAAACGAGCTGACAGATGTTTGCGCTGCTCCTGCTGGGGCTCGTATGAAAATCCTGAAAAAAAACAAAAACAAAAACACGCCGCCGTCGTCGTTTTCAAGTCTCGGCACAAGTTCGCCGTCGCGACATTAATCTGGAGCGCGTTTATTAAAGCTGCTGGAATCGATATTTCTAAATTAACAACAGATAAATGATGCATCGGCGTTAAGGGGGTTGCTCACGCAGGGGCGCTTCCTCTCAGCCCCCACAATGCATTTCAAGCTCACGGCGTTGGGCTACTTTTCTGTTTTGGTTTGAATCTCACCGCTCTGGTTGAACTGGTTTACAGCAGCAGCTGTTCAGGGTAATAACGTGCTGATAAGTCCACTGAACACTACCTGCCCCGTACAGACGCACATATACCGGCAGCTGACACACACACACACACACACACACACACACACACACACACACACACACACACAATCAGCGTACACATTCCTGAATTGCCATTAATCGAGGAGTCAAGTGAATAATATTAGATTCTATTTAAGTTTTTTGTTTTTTTGCAGAGTACAGAGACAATGAAATGCAGTTAGCATCGAAGCAGAAGTGCTAAAGAGTAGCATTGTTTACAGGCAGGTTGCAGATAATATATTAATATTATGTTTACAGGTTGTCGCCCCCGAGTGACCGAAAAAACAACGACAACCAATTGTCTCAACTTTTCAAGTTAAAATAGAAATTAGCTCATATTTTAGCACACTAAAACCTCGGGGATTAATAAAGTAACTACCTAACCTAACCTAACCTAATACTGGCATTTTAGTAAACATCACATTACAACTGCTACTTATTGCGCTGCCAGTAAAGTGCCCTGCCTGCGTTCATCATCGGTGTGTCTGGGTGGTTCCTCTCCGTTCGCCGGCGCAAAGCTGACTTTTCACTGCAGCCGAAATCAAGCTGGAACCAACTCCAACAATACATCCAGTGGGCGCCCGGTCCTACAGGAAGCTGTAGTCAGTTGCTATCTTGTTCCTTCTGGCACTGGCTGTTTAGTTCAGTTTATCTTTGAAGAACATTTAAAGCCCCCTTGTCACACACACTGGCAGTTTCTGGTATCAGTGCCTCAACAAAAAAACAAAAAAAAGGAGTTTCTGTTGGCTAGAATCTGACAAAAAGTGACTGGGTTTCTGTTTGCTCCCGGCTGTAAGTCTTTATGGCTCCGGCTCGGAGAGGATTTGTTCTTTGTTCGAGTCTCTGTGATCCATATTAAAGCACAGGATTAAGCTCGGTTACACATCTCTGGGCCGTCTAAGCATTCACAGTATCTTCATTGATTTGTGGTTTCTTGCCTTATTTATGACTTTAAGTTGTGATCTGAATAATCTGAAAAAAAAAAAAAGTGCACGGCACTCGTTGAACATTTTCTGACTTGCTGTTAGCAGTTTAAAAAAAAAAATGAAAGATGAAAACTGACTCAGCGTGAAATTCTTTGTTTTGTTTCAAGCTTTCTTCTTCCTTGTCAAAACCTGGCGCCTACATTACCCACAATGCAATTCCGACTGCTGAAAGTGTGGATGTTTGTTCACGGTTCACACTGCCAGATTTTAACGAGGCGCGATCCAAAAAAAAAACGACTCGAGCGAATTGCACGCAAAAAAAAAAAATTCAAATTTTTTTGGGGAAACAGAAAAGAAGCCAAACCCGGTGGTCGGGAAACTCGTGCGTTGTTACGTCGGGACAAACCGAAGCGCCATCGTGCCAAAGTTCACATCATTTGCTCTGAATGTTTTCCCCCCTTCAGACGCCTCAGAAAGTCTCGGTGGAACTCGGTGTTGACAGTCCGACCCGGGGGGGGCGAATTCAACGGTGCAGCAACCGTCAAAGAAAATCCAGCCGGCTCCTTCGCCCGAAGGCTTTCCGAAGCATTTCGAGGGTCTTTTCCCTCCCGAAGACGCTCAACTGCCGATCAAGCGACGTAACTTCGAAGACTTGTGTGACTCTGCGCAAGTCACTGTGTCGCACTGCGTTCTTGCGCAACAGCGAGCGCCTCAGAACGTTTTGATCGCAGCCTCTTTACCCTTTTTAATTACGTCGCACAAAATCACAGCTGAGGTTCATGTACAGGCGTTTTACATCGTTAAGTCTTCGCAACATGAAGCCAAACAAACAAGTCATATAATCAGATTTCGTGCTTCAAAAGGCTTAAAACAAATGTTTTCACATAAGCAGTAGTACCCCCCCCCCCCCCCCCCCCCCCGATTGGTAAAGTTCCCTTTTAAAAGTTGGACTTCATTTTGTTCTCAGTCTAAATCCTTAATGATCTGGTAACACTGGAGTGAATGAAGGTATTAGGATTTATGGATTCATTTAAAACAGGAAGCACCAGACCTTTTCGCCAGCGATTATCTTTGAATGTGACTCACTTTTTGCTGCGCTTTCTTGTGGGCAGAGAAAAAAAAAAAAAAAAAAAGGAAAATGCATTAATAATAACAATTTGCTTTTTTTTTTTTTTTTTTTTTTTTTTAAAGAACATTTTTACATTTATTTTTTTCAGCAATCCTCCATGTGGTTCCTTGCATCGAATGTTTCTACAATTCTGTATCTTCGGTGTCTTTTCTGGCTCTCCAAACGTACCTCCCCCACAGCTCACAGTTCAGACAACTGAATAATCCACAGAGGGGGAAAAAAAAAGAAATCTGGACGCTCTCCCCCTTTTCTTCGGTCCAGTATGATCAAACGTGTTCCCAGATACTGTAATAGGCTATTTATTTACAGCTCATCCATGGATTACTCAAAGCGCAATCCTGTTAGATGAGTTGCACATGTTTCTACCGCCACATTAAAGCCTCCTAATAAGCGTAGGTGTCACCCCTGTGTATCTGGTGTCTGGCCATTTTTTTTTTTTCTTCCCCCCCCCGCTTTGCTCTGCGAGTCCGAGAGATGCTCGGGGAGGCGCAGGCAGCCAGTCGGCAAGAATTAGAGCAGCGTACGTGATTGTGCTGACGTCTGCAAGGGGCGAGGCTGGAGATTAAGCCCAATAAAAATGTGTGATTTGTTGCTTTCATATTTGGAAGATGTCAGCTTCAATTTGAGCTAGCACGCTGCCTTGAGGCAGGCTGGGTGACAAATATGAAGGATGCACTGATGAACTGCTGGCAATCAAGTGTTAGTTCTCTCAGCCACTATATGACGGCGATGAAAACCTCCACGCGCTTGGCAGAGGTTTGGCAAAAGCTGACGGCACCGCAATAATCTAATATGACGTCATATATCAGTTTAAAAGGAAGGAAATCTGACACATTTTGTCGTCTTTTGTTCGCCGGTTTTTACTATCAATCATTTATATTTTTACAAAAAGATTCTCCTACAACTGAAAAAAATGTGACGTTTGGTCCCGACTATCCCCGTTTAGCAACAGCTTTGGCAACGGTTCACGTGTTTAGCATTCATAAGCAGAATTCACACATTCGATAAACTATTTATAACCAGCTATAATAATGTAGTTTAGAGTAGATGTGGCGACCTGTTCTCATCCCAGGGCATCAAATGCTGTCGTTTTGTCACAAACTGCCGGCGTCTTACACATCTGCACGAGCTCTTCTGGTTTGGCACACAAAGTACTTAATTATGGCTTTAAATTAATCATGTTTTGGGTTAAAATAACGCGTTTTTAGTCAGTAACTTGTTACTTAAAAGAAATCCCCATTGACTTTTGCCTTGTAGTGGACTTTAGACATTGATCTCACAGGTGACAGTCCTGTGGTTAAAGTAAGTACGAGTGACGTTAGTAAGTTACTTAATGTACATTACTGAAGTTAAATACGTTACTTACTTACTTGCGTCACTGTAAACAAAACTACGTGACTTGAGCTTCGTCACGGACCCGAAGGACAAACCTCCAGGGTGAAGGTCGTATTTAAAACAAGGCATGTTATGTTAGCAATGTTACGTTTGTCACTTAACTTACTAAACGTGCATTACTGTAGTCAAATAAGTTATATTTGGTTCATAATTTACTTTACTTTTTAAAGAAATCCATTTTGATATTTCCTTCCTCGCGTACTTGAATACCGACCTCCGGGGCGGAAGTCGTATTCAAAATTTTGCGTAAATAACGTTGCGTACGTCAAGTAACTTACTGAACATACATAACTTCAATACATCATGTTTGGTAAATTACATATTTCTGTTACTTTAAAGAGACTCTTTCTTTTACTGACTCTTTCTACTTTGGTCACGTGACCTACTTCTTCGACATGAGCAAAACGACAGTATCTGATGCCCTGGGAATAAGAACAGGCTGGATGTGTTTATATTATTGTAAATGTGTTTTTATATTGTCACTCATTTTGCGAAGGTCAACAAAAAGGGGGTATATTTGTTGATGAGTACATTGATAAACACATCAGCTTACTTGCCACTTAAAAAGGCGTACGTTCGCACTTTGAACTAAGTGTTAGATTTTAGAATGAAATTTGTATAAAAAATAAATAGCAATAAGTTTCTTTGCATATCAAAATTCAGCCCTCAAAATCTCCCCGGTCCGTCAAAACTCCTAAAATTAATCATAACCCTTTTTCAAAGCAGGAAAAAAAAAAAAAAAAAATCAGTGATTATTCAGCAATCATTGCAAGTGAAAGTGGAAAAAAAAAAAAGTGTGTGTGTGTGTGGGGGGGGGGGGGGGGGGGGGGGGGGGGGGGATTATTGAAAAGCCAAATGTGCGAAGGGTCGTCCGGACGTTACGGGGAGCGAGGATGGACGGGCTGTTTAAGATTCACAAAGTTTCCAAATACCTCATGCATTATAACTAAAGCACCACCCCGAGTTCCCCGAGTTTAATCCTTTTCGCAAGTGCTTCATCAACCTTCAGCATTTTCTGACAAGACAGAAGTTTCAGCATGTATGATTAATAAGATACAAATGTGCAACTGATATTTGATAAATGACTTTGGTTTCATATTCATGATGTACAATGAATATGCAGCACCAGGGGCTTAGGCCTACTTGATTGATCAAATGTATTCCATTCATCACTTATTTTCGCTTAATTAGCATATTCGAAGCAACACCATTAACAGCGGAGGACTATGGGCTATTTGGAAGATATGATGTATGTAAGAGAGCAGACATACATGCATAACTCTTTGTCTGGTGGTGCTCGTATTCTCAGGAGGTCCGAATTCATTAGAAAAGCGGATTTCACAGAGGAAAGCGAGGAGAAAGAAAAGCAGAGATTTAACATTTTCCGGGCGTTATTTGTCACGACTTTAAAAAAAAAAAATATAATAATAATACCGTCAAAAAGGACAATAAAATGTTCCGATGTCTAATACGTGAAGAGGAACAGAGCGATGTTGTTGGTTTTTTTTTCTGGTATATTTCTCAGAGGGACGTAATAACCTGAGGACTTTGGGGGAGGGGGTGGGGGGGTGGGGGGGGTAAATGGGAGAAAAGGGAGTAAGGATGTGGGTCATTATAGCTATAAGTTCTAAAGCCCTTCATTAAACACATGAGCTAGTCATTACCCTGCTACTGTGTGATGAACATGCTGAACCCCCCCCCCCCCCCCCCAACACCACCGCCACCACCCCCCCACCCCACCTCCCTCCCTTTCCTCTTCAACCTCCGGTTTACAGGCCAGACGATGCAGTTCAATCCGCTGCTCGTCTGGCACGCGGAGGGCAAAAAGCAATGTCAGGCACACGGTGTAAAAAATGTTTTGTGTGTACCCGAGCAGGCAAAATCCCGATGCACATTTTGCCCTATTACGGCACATCAGCATCAGCGGGAACGCGCACGCCAGCGCGAGCAAGGAGCGTAAACTTATCGTTTTTTGATAGCATGTTTAACGACAGATTGACGAAGGGTTTGGAAATGCGAGCTGGCGTCAAGTTTTTTTTTTGTTTTTTTTTTGCTAAGGTCGAGTTTCACTGCGATACAAGTGTGTGTGTGTGTGTAATTAGATTTTTTTTTTTCAGCTAAGCTACTGGAAGTATTTTAGAGAGTAACTGGGGATAGTGTAAAGCTCCTCTGATGTTTTCTGAGTCAGACACGGGGGATATTTGTGAAGCTTTTGTAAGAAAAATCAATGATTACCAACAGTGAAAAATGATGAATTATACATGTGCGAGCTGCAGAGTTTGATTGGCTTCACTGCATTTAGGCTGAGATGCGACTATAGACTTCATTTTCTCTTATTAATTCTATGTTTTTTTTTTTTTGTCCACGGACGGATCGTGATGTGTCATCTGCTCAGTGTGCTGTAATGCAGAGCTGCACCAAAAAAAAAAAAAAAAAAAAAAAAAAAACCATGTTTGCCTTTTTTCCACTTATAAACGGTGCATGTACATGTATGAGCGTGATTAATATGCATGACAGTTTCAAAACCCAAGATTGTGCGTGTGTGTGTCTCTGCATCTGTGTTTGTGTGTGCGCAGAGGAAGCTGACTGTGTTCTGTAATTAGCCATGACATGTTATAAATACGCCGCGATTAACGGTGTTAATATGCAAACATCCGAAAATGAATTAAAGCATCCAAAGAATTATGGGGTTTATTTCACTTAATTACCTGCGATGCGTTATCTGAGGTATAGCCGTGTTTAATAAATCATGTGTTCATATTAGAGGGAGAATAATGTTTTATTTGAGAAACAGGAGCTGGTTTCCGCCCACGAAGCTTTTATGCACCTTTTTTTAAATAATTGTTGACTGCATGATAAGAATCTTATTAACCTTGTAAAGTTTGCACAGCCGATGCAGGCGTGCATGTTTTTTTTTTGTTTTTGTTTTGTACCGACAATAAATCCCACATAGACTTTGACTTATTAAAGCAAATTATGGTCTGAGACAACTAATTTCCTTCTGAGGCTGCACTGATTTCTCTTTAGTTAAGCCTTGGGTGCACGTCTACGAGGTTGTGCTGATTCCTCAAAAAACCGACCCGCAGCCTAAATATGCTCTGAGTAATGATTTGTAACTGCATGCGGGGAGTTGCTGTGGGTCACATTAAACCAAAAAAACAAGAACAACCCGTGCTTTGTTTTTTTTTCAAATAAATTTTGCATTTCCTGTGTTGCAACGTGTCTCTTTTAGTTAGAAAAAAAAAATGCAGAAGCTCGCCTTCTATTTAAATGAATAAACACAAACAAGCGATAATATCCTCTTCTTTTTGTCTGCAGAGCATTTTTTTCTTTTCTTCCCCGCAGCAGCTTAAGAACAATGCTTTTGCCTCCATTTAAAAAAAAAAAAAAAAATAAGTTGCTCCTCTAAAACGTAATGGCCCCGCAGACGAATCAAGAGATCCATCGGCGGGAGAGAGGCACTAAATAATTTATAGCTTTAATCTGCTCACTGAGGTGTGTGGTCTTTGACAGTAATTATAAATGCAGGGAGAAATTATAGCTGAATACTTTAACTGCATTAGGAGTCATCTGATGAACAACGTGATTGCCTGCTCATTTCCAACAATAGGGGGCAAGTCGGTGTCACGGCATTCAAATCACCACCGTGCCCATGTGCTTTTTTTTAATTTTTTTTTTTTTTTACCCCATTTACCATCAAATGTCAGTTGGCCGTTATAAAATAAGAGATTTGATGGGTGGAGGTAATTGAGGACTTGATTGCTTGAAAAGAGATGAATTGCATAAAATGTTTATGAATTTAGAAGGCAATTATTTTTAATAGCCTTGAAATAATAGAGCTGGAGGAAATATGTTTAATTGTTATGATACCATCTTGCGGCAACAGCAGCAGCGTTCGCAGGAAAGCAATAAAGTCTGACAAGAAGATATATCTTGCAAGTGTATCTAAAAGTCATAAGGTAAAACAAGGGAGTGTGCGCTGCGCTGCGCTGTGGGGCGTGAGGATGTTGTCCTTTTGTCTCGTACAGGGTCTGTAAAGATTTCAAAACTTGGAACGGATGAGAAATATATTATAAATTAAATATAAGGTACTTTTGTTTTCCAGGTTTGAATATTCAGCCGATAAATACTTGAAAAAAAATTACGTCATCTAAAACATATTTGGGGGGAGGAGGGGTATTTTCTCGAAACAAAGACATGATATAAACCCAAATACATGTTTGATTATTCATTATTTGTCATTCGTGACTTCATGAATGAAATTTGTTGACTTTATGTGTACAAATTTGATATTTTTCAGGGGTCAGTCCACTAAAACACTAAGTTTTGCTGCAATTTTGTTAAAATGTTTCAAAATAAAAGGCTACCTTTTGAATCGCAAGACATTTAACTTCTCGTCAATCATTCAGCGCGAGATGATCGGCGTGTTTAACGCTGACTTCACGTCATAAGCAGGGAAATACTTTAGAAACACAAAATAAAATAAAAATACAAGGCATTATCAAATGTTAACTCTTTATTTGAATAAGTAAAAAAAGGTGCAGGTATCACAGGTATCATCTGTCTTGCTGTTATCCTCGTTGCATGAAACGCACTTTTGTTGTTGTTTTGTTTTTTTTTTCTTCTAAAATATAATTACACGTGAAATATCCTTGTTTCCAGACTGTCTAATTTTTTTTTTTTTTTTTTTTCTTTTTTGAGTCATGTACAGAATCCGAGTCTAAACTGGTGATTAAACATTTATTAAAGTGCTTTTTTTTTTTTTTTTCCTCTTCTATCATTGCGACACAAAACATCTTTACATAGCAATACACTGTACAGGTCTGCGTGTGTGTTTATCATGTATCGGGCTACCTGTGGTTGTAACGGCTGCACGTTTTTGTGCAGTCGAACTGTGTTACGGAGGTCGTAAAGTACAATTAGTTCATTATTTTGTCTTTGAAATACAATTGAAACTTGACATATCATACAAATAAATAGTAGTCATAGCCGGGGCTATTTGCATGCAAACATCAGCAATTATGTTTCTTCAAGCAGTAATACATTTCATTACTGGTGATGCATTTTGAGCAGGGTGCAAAAGTATCTCTTAGTGTTTCCTTACACAATTTCTAACCAGTGTGTCTTCGCTGTACGCCATGAAATCTTTTCTCTTTTTTTTTTTTTTTTTTAAGTCATAATGATGCACACTACACAATGCTAATTAAAAAAAAAAAAAAATGGTTGAAATATCTGACCCGTGTATTCAAATAAAAAATAAAAATAAAAAAGGAAGAGAAGGGAAAAAAAAAAAATAAAAAGTGGCAATAATATGAAAAAAAAAACTACTCCCTGTCCATTTCCACGTATTGTGAATGGTTGTCGGGGGATTTGCTGTGAGTTTTACTCAAATGGAGTTTGACCGCGTGATTACTTGCGAATGTCCGACAGCAGAGCTTACATTTGAACTTTGAGTCAACGTCCTCCTCCGCGACCAGAGCCTCCGTGGCTCTGATGCTGAGGGCCTTCGACAGTTCTGGCTCCTCCACCTTCGTCTGGTGCTCTACTGGCATTTTGCACATGTCTTTGATTTGGAACCCGAGATGGGACTCCAGATGGGAAATGAACGCGGCCGGCGACCTGAACTGGGAAGCGCAGTCGTTGCAGTAGAAAATCGGGTGGCCCGTGTCCATGTTCTTCAGAAATTTGGTGCTTCCCGTTTTCCGCAGCTGGTATTTTACATTTGCTAACCAATGGCTTATGGTGGTCATGGACAATCCGGTGAACTTGGAGATGTGCATCCGCTCCTGAGGGCCGAGGTCCGACAGCAGATACTTCCCCTCGGAGGTCTGGAAGAGGCTGGAGGCGAACTGAGCCTGCAGGATGAGAAGGTGGCGAGGGGTTCCAGTTCGACTGTCGGCCTTTACGCTTGTGGACGGAGTACAGGTCGGCGGACATGTCCTCGAAGCGCCTCACGTCCGATTCCTGCTTCATGGTCGGGATCCTCGATGGTATGGAGTGTTTCGGTGTGGTGGCTTTCGGAAGAACTTTGACCATGTCGGCGATGTCGGACAGGGCGTATTTCTGCGGCAGCGGCGTGGAGGACTGTAGTAGCAAGGAGCTCGCCTTGCTGTGTTTGGACTTGGTCAGGTCTATTGGCTGGTCATCGCTTACAAAGAGGAAGGACTTGTCGGGCCTGTTTCTTACACGATTTCCCAGCTCTCGCTACTCCGGTTGATGTCAGCAAAAATGGACTGCGTGCGAGCAGATAGTTTATCTACCCTCGAGTTGTTGGGCTTATTTGCTTTGCCCAGATGATTGTTCAGAACTGACTGCAGTGCACTAAGAGGGTTTATGCCAAGTATATCCGGAGTGTCACTGAGAGGCTCTGAAGTAGTGCTGCGTCCATTGCTGGCAGTGGGGCTCGGTGTCTTGCCTCTGTCAGAGAAATCTGGGCTCAACTTCCCTTTGATCGCCTCGCTCCCTTCATTCACACAGTCTGCATCAAGCTTTGAAGAGGAAGAGGAATCATCCTGACAATCGCTGTCATCGTTCTCCGCTAGATCAAACTTAATATTCTGACTTTCTTTACCATCGCTAATGCCAACCTTTTCTTTTTTGATGTCCACATTTTGATGCTGTCCCTGGGGAGCCTCAACTCCCACAGCACCGTGGTATAACTTCCCCTTTGGGGCGATCGGTCTCAGCTTGTGGTTAAATGTCTGCTTTAGCTGAGTCGGGGGGGTCGCGGAGAGAGGGGAGCTTTTGAGGATGCCGGAGAGCTGATAGGCAGCGTGGATGCTCGGGTAGGCGCTCCAGCTTGGCGTCCCTGTTTGAGCTTTATTGATGGCAGAGGCCACTGTGTTGGCTAACGACTTAAGAATGTCCCCTCCTCCACCCGATTCCTGTTCCAGATCCTCCTCGCGGAGATAAGGGTACTTAAAAGGCCCATTGCCCGCCTTTTGATCCTCACTTTCTTGCTTGTCGTCTTTAGTCTCAGTTTCTTCCATTTTGTCTGACGTGCCTTCCCCCTGGCTATCCTTCTCGCTGCCCCCCGGGGAAGGGTTTTTCGGAGACACCTTTTCTCCCTCCGTGTCACCGGCGGCGGGCTCGGCTAAACCCTGGATCTTCTCTATGGCCAGCGGGTCAAGCGCTAACTGTTTGCCCTTTTTAGAAGCCGAGTTTGTGACCTTGATGAAGTGTCCGGTCACCATCATGTGTGTGGTCAGTTGCTGAAGGGTGTCGTGGGAGCTCCCACACTCCATGCACTTGAGAATCTGAGACTTGCACGTCTCAAACTGCCAGGTGTAACTCGCTCCGTTCTGATATCCGTAGCGGTTATTGTTCGCGTTTGAAATGGCGGCGGCCCGTTGCGCCTCGGTGTAGCCGGACAAACCGGTCGTCGAGTCGGGGGAGCAAGGTCTCGTCGTCTCGAAGGCCCGTTTCTTTGCTGGTGGCAACAGTTTGGGTGTGATTACTGGGATTGGCTCTTTTAAAGGCACTTTTTGGTAATGCTTAGTTTTAATCATATGGACGCTCAGATCCTGGAGCGAGTCAAAAGAATGGCCACAGAACATGCATTTCAAAACTTTCTGCGCATCCTCTTTCCCTTCCATGTCTTGCAAATTTCGTTTCCTAGACTTCGAGGACGACGCGGAGGAATTACTCTGCTTGCCGTGATTGTTGTCTTGGTAGTGTCCGCTCTTGTTCATGTGGACCGTCAGCTCCACGATAGTGTCATAAGCGGCGCTACAGTCCTTACAGCGGAAGCGGCTGGCTCCCGTGAACACCGAGCCGCAGGGTTTGGTGGTTTGCCGGTACAGGTGCACGGAGCTGAAGAGGTTGGGTTTGGAAGTGGGCTTCGGGGAGAGCGTCTGCTGCAGGGTCTTGGAGAGGGCGTCCTGGTGCCAGTCGAACTCGTTCTTGGTGCTTCCGTTGGTGCTGTCGCAGTTGGCTTTGCTGGTGTTTCTGCCCACTTTCAAGTCCATCCCTATCCCCGTCCAGTAGGAGTCTGAGAGAAAGTTTGCATAGGCCGCCCTCATTTTCTCCAAGCTGCCGCCCGCTCCGAGCTCCTCTTTGTGTTTGGAGCCCCGACTCTCTTCGTCCCTCTGGCTCTCCGGCGGCGACGAGGTTTTGAAGTCCGAGAGTCTGTCGCTGCTGTCGCTAAGGCGTGACTCCAACTCCGCCTCTTGATTGGAAAAGACACTAATGGGAGAGTTCTGGTTGCTATAGGTGTTGGTGCTCTTGCTGTCCTGCTCTCGGTCCTCGGACACTTTGGGGCTGGTCTTCTCCGAGCCCTCCTCTTCGGTTTGAGCGTCGTTCTCGCCGTCTTCCTCGGCGACGGGATCCTGAAGAGCGGCATCTTCGTCAGGCATGTACACTAGAAAAAAAGGGAGCAACACGGAAAAATAACGTTAAAAAAAATACATCTTTGATGAATTTATAGTTTTCCTTTGCGATACGTAAACAAATCGATACGGTCGCAAATAAAAGCCAGTCAGGGCAGCGTAGTGCCGACTGGTTTGTGCCTTTGCAGAGTATAGGTGGACATAATGTTTTCACTAACAGGCTGCTGCTGGTGTAACGGCACCATTTGATTCACGACAGGCCATTGACTTAGTGCTGTGTCCAAGGTTTCCCTCGCCTCAAGTTGAGATGTTTACAACAATCATTGGCTGCTGAGTGACAAAAGGAAATTGATTCTTCTGGGGACTGTTAAGTGTTATTGCAAATGACCTATTCCATAGTGATTATGGATGCCTCAAAACTGCAATGAAAGTGTAAGCCTGCTGCTCTGGATAACATCTCAGCCTCCCCGAAGCTACGTGTGAGGAATGGCTCGGCACAAACTCACATATATTCTAATGTCCCGCATTGATCTGCAAAAAAATATATTAAAAGGCTCGACGGAAAAAGACGAGGAAACATTACTTCGGAAGACATTTAACCACGGTTATAAAGTTTCTGTAATTCAACATCAGGGAACTGACTATGTTGACAGCAAAATGAAAATTTTGTTTTATTTTTGCAAATGTGATTGCCGATCGTGATGTAGATGTTGATCATGCTGCTGGAAAAAAAAAGGAAAAAGAAAAGCTGCTTCAATTATCAGCGTTAAAAACCAGACAATTATAAAAAATTTCAGAAGATTACTGGCAATCTGTCACGTCATTATATTTTCCCTGACAGTCTCATAAACAGCAATTACTTCTTTCATTATTCACCTGTTCATTCTCTCAACTCATAGAGCACAAACATTATTGCTTCAATTAACAGATAATTAAACAACAGTATTTCTAATTGACACATTTCCCATCATCCAATTAGCGGCGGCTCTGACTCAGCATAAAAAGGGGAGGGTGTGGGGTGGAGGGGGGGAGGGGGGGTGGCGGTTGGGGTTTGGTGTGGCTGCAGGGTAATATGAGCACAGCGACGCAAGACTCAAACAACCTTTCTGACA